>NW_024524445.1:87270-104262 GCF_017590135.1 Pyrgilauda ruficollis
AAAAAAGAAAAAAAAAGAAAAAAAAAGGAAAAAAAAAAAAGGAAAAATAAAGAAAAAAATGCTGTTTTTTAGAGCCCAAAAGTAGGATAAGTGGTTTTGGGAGGAAACCTGCCAGGACGTGTCCCCCGTTCCTGGGGGTCTGTGGGGTGAACGGACGTGGAAAAAGAGAGAAAAGACAGAAACAGCAGAAACAGCGACAGGGCAATCCCACAGCAACCAATAGATTGCCAAGTACAGGTTAAATACATGTATTAAATACAGTTAAACATAGGTATTCAAACGCACATTGAATACACGTATTAAACACAGTTAAACACAGGTTTTAAAATATACATTAAGTACACATATTAAACATGGTTAAACATCTATTAAAATACATGTGAAATACACATATTAATCACAGTTAAACATAGGTTAAATACACGTATTAAATACATTTATATGTATTGAAATACACATTAAATACACATATTAAACACAGTTAAACATATGTATTGAAATGCACATTAAATACATGTATTAATCGCAGTTAAACATGTATTAAAATGCACGTTAAATACACGCATTAAATACATTTATATGAATTAAAATACATGTGAAATACATGTATTAAACACAGTTAAACATAGGTTAAATACACGTATTAAACACGTTTACACGTATTAAATTACACATTAAATATGGTTTAACATGTATTAAAATGCACGTTAAATACATGTATTAAACACAGTTAAACACAGGTTAAACACACGCATTAAATACATTTATATATTTTAAAATACACGTTAAATACACACATTAAATACATTTATATGCATTACAATACACGTTAAATACACATATTAAATACATTTATATGTATTGAAATGCACATTAAATACACGTATTAAATACATTTATATGTATTAAAATACACGTTAAATACATGTATTAAACACAGTTAAACATAGGTTAAATACACGCATTAAATACATTTATATGCATTAAAATGCACGTTAAATATACATATTAAATACATTTATATGCATTAAAATGCACGTTAAATATACATATTAAATACATTTATATGCATTAAAATGCACGTTAAATATACATATTAAATACATTTATATGCATTAAAATGCACATTAAATACACGCATTAAATACATTTATATTTAATTTTAAAATGCACGTTAACTGCAGGCGTTGGCGCGCTCTGTCTCCGTCGCCCTCGGGGGTCTCTGGTTCTGTGGCAGCCCCCTGGGGGGCCCTGGGGGGTGCGGGGGGTTGTGCTCACAGGGGTCTCCCCGCACACCCCGCACAGAGCTGGGGCCCTTTATGGGGGGCTCCTGTCCCCCCTCCCTGCCCGCCACGGACAGGAACTCCCGGCACATCCCTGGGGTGCCGGGGGTCCGGAGGGACAGGGTGGGGGGTCAGGGGTGAGGGGTGGGGGGGGCTGAGGGGATCAGGGGGGTGTGAGGAATTTGGGGAGGTTTGAGGGTCTCAGGGGTGTGAGGGGCTCAGAGGGGTGTGAGGAATTTGGGGAGGTGTGGGGGGCTCAGGGGTGTGAGGGTCTCAGGGAGCTGAAATGTTCCCCAGCTCTGTGCCTGTGAGATGTGGGTCCAACATGTAAATTTTGAATGCACAAAAGCTCTCGTACAAAACACAAAAGCTGTTCATACAAGACCTACAAAACCCTTTAATTAAGACACGCACGTTTCCACTCCAGGCCTACGCTCTCCAGGGGCCGGAGGTCGCGGCTCTGATTGAATTTCGACACAAAACAAAAGCTGTGGCTTTACTGTCGTTGAGGTTACAAATAAAATTCGTTCCTTTTCAAACCTAGCTGCTGCTTTTCCTGCCGTTTTTCGTTTCTGCCCATCCCGTTCCCTCGCAGTGCTGCTGCAGGGAGCTGCACCCAGTTTGGAAACGTGGGGCGCAGAGCAGAGCTAAAATTACCCGCAGAAAACACAGGATTTTCATTTAGCCCGCTTCCTCCTGAGGACACGCGGCAGGAAACGCAGCTGCACCTCAGCCGTGCTCAGGTGGGAGTAAAAGTGTTTCCAGAAATGGTGACAGGCCTTGAGAGCTGCCAAAAGGCTTTTGTGCATTTCGTGTTTCCCTCTGTTAAAATCACCCCGTTCGCTCATTAATCTTTCTAAAAATCACCCAAATCATCATCAATTTAAATTCTTCTGGGCAGGCCTAGGTCAACACAGGTTGGCATGGTCCCAAATATGCATCAGCAGCTCCCAGTTTGGCTGGATTTTCTGATTCTTCACTGGCTGAAACAAAAGCGTGAGCCCACAAGATAAAAGTTTTTCCTCGCGTTATTCTCTCTTTTGCAGTAAAAAAGGCAAAATGAAATCAGCAAAAAACAAACTAGCAGCACATAAAATGGTTTGTTTTACATAATTTTGTAAATATTTGGTCTCCCAACAAGCTGCTCAGGGTGAAAACACAAACAAATCACCAAAATCAATGAAATGAAAATACGAGCGACGATGGGGGAGGTTAAAAGTCCCATCGGTTTCTGTTCCTGTAAAAGGAAAAGTGAAAGTTCGACCTGCTACAGACGGATCATTATAAAAGAAAAAAAAATTTAAAAAAAAAAGAAAAGAAAGAAAAAAAGAACAATCCCCTGGGTGTTGGTTCAGTTCCGCTGCTAAGCCACACAAGTCACCAAAAGCACCTACAAGCCGTGATCTCATCTGGCTCTGCCTTTCCTCATCCAAGCCCTGGCAGCCGCCCCACTCCGGCTCCTGATTTCCATTTCCTGTGTCCCTAAATTCCATTTCCTGTGCCCACCCTGGCAGCCGCCCCACTCCAGCTCCTGAATTCCATTTCCTGTGTCACTGATTTCCATTTCCTGTACCCCTGAATTCCATTTTCTGTGCCCCTGAATTCCATTTCCTGTGCCCTTGATTTCCATTTCCTGTGCTAGCTGATGTTGAGAGTGGGGGGGCGGCAGTTTTTCCCCCTGGAGCTCCTTGAATCCCAGTTGTCAGTTGTTTCGGCGCAGAATAAAACACAGGCAGCGCACAGGGGACCCAGGGAAACTTTATTTGATGGTGTTTCTTCCCCTCTTTCTTCCTGGGCCCCGATTCAGGGGCCGACAAAGACTTATATCTCAGGGGAAAGTCAGGGGCAGACCCAACTTCCAACAAATCAGGAGAGTTGGGAGTAAAAACCCAGGCGGGGGATAACAGGAGCGAACCAATAAACTTCCAAGGAAGAAAAACAGTCTTAGGAAATGGGTAAAATTTGGAGAAATAGAAACTAGAAACTAGCTGACGACATTTCTGGGAAAAGGGTGGAGACAAAAGAAATACCAGCACCAAGGAAAAACACTAAATCACAAATCAAACCATAGACCCACTGATAAAACAAAAAGCACGATGCAACACATTTCCTGTGCCCCTAAATTCCATTTTCTGTGCCCTTGATTTCCATTTCCTGTACCCCTGATTTCCATTTCCCCTACCCCTGAATTCCATTTCCCGTACCCCTGATTTCCATTTTCTGTGCCCCTGAATTCCATTTTCTGTGCCCCTGATTTCCATTTCCTGTGTCCCTGATTTCCATTTCCCGTACCCCTGATTTCCATTTTCTGTGCCCCTGAATTCCATTTCCTGTACCCCTGAATTCCATTTCCCGTACCCCTGAATTCCATTTCCCGTACCCCTGAATTCCATTTCCTGTGCCCTTGATTTCCATTTCCTGTGTCCCTGAATTCCATTTTCTGTGCCCCTGATTTCCATTTTCTGTGCCCTGAATTCCATTTCCTGTGCCCCTGATTTCCATTTCCTGTGCCCCTGAATTCCATTTCCCGTGTCCCTGATTTCCATTTCCTGTGTCCCTGGTTTCCATTTGCCATACCCCTGAATTCCACTTCCCGTACCCCTGATTTCCATTTCCCATACCCCTGAATTCCATTTCCCGTACCCCCGATTTCCATTTCCCGTGTCCCTGGTCTCCATTTCCTGTGCCCAGGGAGCGCCGTCATTCCCAGGCAAAGAGATCATCCAAAGGCTCCCTGGGTTTGGGAATCTCTGCTCGGCCCCGGTGGAACCGTTCAGTGTTTCATGATTAATGCTTCATGTTCCATGTTTAATGATTAATGTTCCATGCTCCATGTTCAGTGTCCCATGTTCCATGCTCCATGTTCAAATGGTCAGTGTTCCATGTTCAGTGTTCCATATTCCATGTTCCATGTTCAATGTTCCATGTTCACTGTTCTATGCTCCATGTTCAGTGTTCCATGTTCCATGTTCCATGTCCCATATTCCATGTTCAATGCTCCCAGGGAGCCAGGAATGACCTGGGAGAGCCAGGAATGACCTGAGGGAGCTGGGAATGACCTGAGGGAGCCGGGAATGACCTGAGGGAGCCGGGAATGACCTGAGGGAGGCAGGAATGACCTGAGGGAGCTGGGAATGACCTGGGGGAGCTGGGAATGACCTGGGGGAGGCAGGAATGACCTGAGGGAGCCGGGAATGACCTGAGGGAGCCGGGAATGACCTGAGGGAGGCGGGAATGACCTCGGGGAGGCAGGAATGACCTGGGGGAGCCGGGAATGACCTGAGGGAGCTGGGAATGACCTGAGGGAGGCAGGAATGACCTGGGAGAGCCAGGAATGACCTGAGGGAGCAGCAGTGACCCCGAGGGAGCAGCAGTGACCCCTGTCAGTGTCTCAGATAAGGTTTGCTCCGGGCATTTTAACTCTTTGCTGTGCACCCAGCACCCCGCTGCACTAGAGCTGACCGGATTTCGATTCAGGGCCAGATTTTATTGCCCCCATGGCATTGTTTTGTTACCAAAAATCGGTAAAATAAAACTCCTCCACAGCAGCACAGCCTCACACGCAGATTCGCTGATCCTCCCGGAATCAACAGCCCCGAGGATCAATAACCAAGCATCTCACAAGACTTAGAAGAGCCAGTCCCAGTGCAGTTAAATGTTAATTTCAGCAGAACTTCTGAGCCTCACCTTGCCAGTGGACATGGGGAGCTCCTGGCCACCCCCAACACCCAAAGGTGCCAGTCCCCCCCTGCCTGGGCAGTTCTGCAAAGCCAGTGTGCCAATAATCCCCCGGGAATTCCCTGTTCTACCAGCCCTGGAGGGGCCTTCTGCCTTCCTCGGGATTATTTGCAAACCAATCACATTTTCCAGTGACTGATCTATTAATTCCTGCTGTGTTTGTGCTCGCTGCATTCCCTTGCACAGGGATCGGCGCGTTCTCCACTCCCCGGCGTGTTTCCCGTGTTTCAGCCCTGTTGCTCACTAACCCTGCAGCCACCTGCCCACACCAGGTTACCCAGCACCTGCGGGGCTTTTCCCAGCCTCCCAGCCTCGGGCTGGCCCTGCTGGCACTGCCTTTGGGGTTATCCCAGGTTGTCCCAGGCCTCTGCAGGGTTTGGCCGGTTCCTCCTCTGTGCTCCACGGGAGCCTGGCCGGGTTCCGGGGGGGCTCCCCAAAGCTCCAGGCTGTCCTGCTGTGCCCGGCTGCTGTTCCCATCCAGCTGTGTGTGCCACATCAGGATTCTGTGTTGAGATGACCCCGAGGTGTTAGAAAGTCTCTTTTTTCCCAGCCCCACAAGAAAAAGTCGAGATTTGTCAGTTCTGCTTTTCAAGGTTGTTTATTTTTCCTTTTCTGTTGCATTCTTTCCCTGACCTGCTGAGGTCTGTCCTGCAGGTCTGGCTGTGGCTCAGTGCCTGCCCTTGGGGTGCTGCTAACATTTTATACTAAAACTACCTGTACTTTATTTACAGTAATTTTCCAATACCTCTCACCTACGTTAGACAGTCTGTCTCCACTCTGAACCAACCCAGAAGTGTCACCATCCCAGCAGAAGGCAGAGGACAAGGAGAAGAAGGACAGGACAGACCCAGATTCCTCCATCCTGCCTCTTGAACCCCCGTTCTAAAACCCCAAAATTCTACTTTTTCACCCTGTGACAAATTAACCATCATTCTACTCAAACTCTTGCGGCTTGTACACACAAAGCTGGTAATTTTCCCCATGGGCTAAAATCGAAGGCACAGCTGGTTTTGACTCCGTGCCAGGGTCTCTGAGCCCCCTGCCAGGGTCTGGAATCACCCAGGGCAGCCAGAGGATCGTCCTGGGTCCTGACAGGGCCATGGAGCAGCTTCGGTGCTCCAAACCTGCAGCTCCCTCTGTGCCCATCCCTCACTGCCCAGCACTGAGGGCTCTGGGTGCTCCCCTGTGCCCATCCCTCACTCACTGCCCAGCACTGAGGGCTCTGGGTGCTCCCCTGTGCCCATCCCTCACTGCCCAGCCCTGAGGGCGCTGGGTGCTCCCCTGCGCCCATCCCTCACTCACTGCCCAGCACTGAGGGCTCTGGGTGCTCCCCTCCAAAGCAAACCTGTCCAGCCCTCTGTGTCCGGACTGGCACAGGAACAGCCCCTCGGGAGGGAGCACCTGTGTGCCTGCCAGGGCTGCCAGGGCCGGGGCAGTGCCTGGGACTCTTCTATAAAAACGTTATACTGCTTTTTATATCTATTTTTATCTATATATAATATATAACGTATAATATATAATATATAATGTATATTATATATATTATATAAAATATATATATTATATATTATACGTTATATATTATGTATATAA
The DNA here is from genome assembly GCF_017590135.1 of Pyrgilauda ruficollis. Taxonomy (NCBI): domain Eukaryota; kingdom Metazoa; phylum Chordata; class Aves; order Passeriformes; family Passeridae; genus Pyrgilauda; species Pyrgilauda ruficollis. The sequence continues at coordinate 93,885 of NW_024524445.1, forward strand.
TATATATTATATATTATATATTATATATAGCTTATAATATATAATATATTACATATTATATAGTTATATATAATATAATATATAATAATATATATTATAATATATAAATATATAGTATAATTTATAAAAATAAATATATATTATAATATTTATTTTATATTATATATAATTATATATATTATTATCTATTATATATTATATTAGATATACTATATATAATATATAGTATATAACATATACAACATATAACATATAACGTATAACATATAGCATATAATATGTAATATATTATATATTATATATTATATATTATATATTATATATTATATCGTATATCGTATATAGTATATATTATATATTATATAGTATATAGTATATGGTATATATTATATATTATATAGTATATAGTATATATTATATATATAACTGTTTTGTATATATTTTTACACTTAAATCTGCTCCCCACTGTGCTTTTGGGCTGCCAGCAGTGCTGGGCAGGGTCTGACCCACACCCCTTCCATGACCCACGTTCCAGAGGTGCCCTCCGCTGTTCCAGACTTCCCGTGCCTCCCGCTCAGGCCGTGGTGCTCCCTGCCCTGGCTGGAGCCAGCTCTGCCCAGCCATCCCTGCAGCCCCTGGCTCCTCTTCTGCCTCTTTGGGTGCCTGCAACACACAAACCTCGATGCCTTTTGGTCCAGCTGTTGGATGTTGCATTCCCCACCCCAGAAAGATCCTTGAGCAGCCAGTGTTCCAGGCAAACCTCTGCCCCGGCAGGGACTGGGCGCTGAGGCGGGGTCGGCGTGTGCCCGCTGTTTCCTGATTCCAGCAGCAGAGGCTGGAGCAAAGGCCTGCTCCCTTCCTCCCTGCCGCCCCCCAGCAGCCCCCAGCTCTGCTCTGCTCTGCAGGAGCCCAGCACCCGAGAAGCTGCTCCCCATCCATGGCAAATCTTCCTTTTCCTTGCCCATCAGCTGCAGCCGGGGCTCAGCTGGGGATGAGCCCCCGGGTCCCCATCAGGGGAGCCCCATGGTTTGGGGAGCGGGTTTGGGGCTCCTGGCTGGGGGACACCCCCTTTTCCAGTGTCCCCTCTCCTCACAAGTGCGGCCACACTTGTTACAGCACTCCACCCTCTGCTCCCCCAGCTTCCCCCACAGCTTCCTTTCAAATCCTAGGGGGAATTCTCTCCAGAATCCCCCCTTTCACTGCATGGGCCACTTCCCATTCAAACCCTGTGCCATTCCAAACCCATTCCTGGGCAGGAGCATTCCAAAATGTGCCATTCCAAACCCACTCCCAGACAGGAGCAATCCAAACCCTGTGCTATTCCAAACCTATTCCTAGGTAGGAGCATTCCAAAATGTGCCATTCCAAACCTATTCCTGGGCAGGAGCAATCCAAACCCTATGCCATTCCAAACCCATTCCCAGGCAGGATCATCCCAAAATGTGCCATTCCAAACCCATTTCCAGGTGGGAGCATTCCAAACCCTGTGCTATTCCAAACCCATTCCTGGGCAGGAGCATCCCAAAATGTGCCATTCCAAGCCCATTTCCAGGTGGGAGCATTCCAAACCCTGTGCTATTCCAAACCCATTCCCAGGCAGGAGCATCCCAAAATGTGCCATTCCAAGCCCATTCCCAGCTAGGATCATCCCAAAATGTGCCATTCCAAGCCCATTCCCAGCTGGGATCATCCCAAAATGTGCCATTCCCAACCCACTCCCGGGCAGGAGCTCCCAGGAGGGCCCCTAGCCCTCAGGACCTTTGAGCCCTGCCCTGGGAAGCTTTGGCTGCACCTTCACCCCCAGAGGGGAGGATGCCCTGCTCCCCCCGGGGCTCCTGCTCCCATTTCCTGCGGTCTGGGCTCGCAGCTTCTCCCAAAATCCCTCCAGCTCCCGCGATCCCTCGGCTGCGCTGACATTCAGGAGTAGGTCCCAGCCAGTGCCAAAACTGCTGCCAGAAATGGGTAAAACCAAAAGCCCTCAGGCCAAGGGAGCAGAATTCCTGCTCCTTAACCCACCCCGGCGTTCAGCAGTTCTGTTCCCTGGCGTTCGGCAGGGAATCCCTCGGAGCTGGGATCGCCTTGGCAGAGCTGCTGTGGGGCAGAGGCAGCGAGTGACCCCTCAGGATGTGGGAAAAGGAGGGAATGTCCTTGGGACCTGCTCCCACCCTGGGGCAGCCTGGGGGTCCCCGGCTGCCAGAGCCCCGCGGGTCCCAGCAGGAGCCAGCCCAGCCTCTCCCTCCCTGCGGCGCTCAGCTCCAGGAATTCCATCTCTTTGGCACTAGGGAGAGCCAGCCCCAGCTCCAGGAGTGGAATTGCCATCTCTTTAGGCACTAAAGAGATCCAGCCCCAGCTCCAGGAGTGGAATTCCATATTTTTGGCACTAAGGAGATCCAGCCCCAGCTCCAGGAGTGGAATTCCCATTTCTTTTGGCCCTAAGGAGATCCAGCCCCAGCTCTGGGAATGGAATTCCATATTTTTGGCCCTAAGGAGATCCAGCCCCAGCTCCAGGAGTGGCATTCCATATTTTTGGCCCTAAGGAGATCCAGCCCCAGCTCCAGGAGTGGCATTCCCATCTCTCTGGCCCTAAGGAGATCTCTGGGAGCTCCTGCCCGTCCTTGAGGGCAGCTCGGCGTCCCAGCCCCCCGCGCTCCCGGCTCCGCTCTAATTTCAGGAATTTAATTGGGAGAACGGCTCCCGGCCTCGCGATCTCATCTGAAAGGGAAGAAAGGGGACGGGAAATTGGGGCATTTTCCCGGTTATTTGAGTCCCGAGCACACAGGGCCGGGCCCGGCGCCTCCCGCTCCGTGTCCCGTCCTCCCGGCCCCGTTCCAGCGGCTCCTCCACGTGTGCTCCCGGCACGTGGAACCGGGACAGCCCAAAAAAGGCCCCGGGGCCGCGGCGCTGTCACAGCGGGGGCGGCAGGGAGGTGACAGGGTGACACCGCCGGGCCGGGAACGCTGGCAGCAGCCCCGGGTGGCACCAGGTAGGATTTTGGGAATGTCTGGGGAACATTCCTCCCGGACAGAGCTGCCCAGCCCTGCGGGTGTAAAAGCCGCGTGGCTGTGGCACCTGGGGACACGGCCGGTGGTGGCCCTGGGGACAGGCGGCCGGGGGCACCGGGGGTTCCCGTCCCAGTTTCCCCGGCGCATCCCGGCCCCCGCAGCTCCGTGGGCAGATGGAGCGCGCGTGGGGAGCCCGTCCCCATTCCCGTGGGAACGCCACCATCTGTCCCCTGCTCGGTGACACCCGGCGGGGACATTCCCAGCGCTCCGGCCCGTGCCGGGGCGGGGGGCTCCCCGCACGGACTGGGAGCAGCTCGGGGGCTGCAGGAGCCCCCCAGGCTGTGGATCACCCCCCCCCCCCCCCCCGCCACATTTGCATTTTTTACTCATTTCTACATTAACTCAGAGTTTTGGCGATTGTTTATTTGGGGGAGGGGGGCACCGGGGGGACGCGTGGTGGCTCCTGCTGTCACAAGAGCCCAGTCATGGTTCAACCACGACAAAGAGCCCAGAGGAGCCTCCTCCCTCCCTCCTTCCCTCCCTTCCTCTTCCTCCCTCCCTTCCTCTTCCTCCCTCCCTGCCCTTCCTCCTAATTAAAGGGAATAAATAGAATAGAAATAAATAGAATTAAATGGAATAGGAAGAACGTAATGGAGTAGGAGAGCTGGACTAAGCAGCAGATAACAATTGGAATAACTTAAATAGAATAAAAATAAAACAGAAAGAATAAAAAATTACATAGAAAAAAAAAATAGACCTAAAGAAACTTCTGGCTTTAAATACGAACAGGGGGCAGGGCACTGGTGGGAGTGGGAAATGCCCCTGAGGGACATTCCAGGATCCAAAGGTGCTTCAGAATCTGAAGAGAACACGGAGAACCATCCCAGAGGAATTTTCCAAGGTGCGAAGGTACTTCGAGGCCCCAGGGGACACAGAGAACCCTCCCCGGGGATTTCCCAGGGTCTGGGGAAACTGGGAAGCACTGGAGGACATTTCGAGGTCCAACGGGACACGGGAAGTGTCCTGGAGACTTTTGAGGTGTGAAAGGCACATGGAGCAACGTCCCAGAGGGATTTCCCAAGGTCAGGGGCACATGGGGAAACACCCCGGATACTTCAAGGTCCAAAGGGAGCACGGAGACACATCCCGGAGGGATTTCCCAAGCTCTAAAGGGACACCGAGAAGTCCCTGGGTTCCAGAAGCCTCCAGGTGGCCCCGGGGGTGCCCCGGGGTGGCCGCGGCACCGGCGAGGTCACATCCAGGAGCACCGGGACGACCCCGCTCCCGCGGCTACCGCCGGCCAGCCCCCGGCAGCTCCCTGTCCCCGAGGGGCTCCCGAGCCCTGAGCAGCTCCCTGGGCTCGAGGGGGGCCCTGTCCCCAGGCACGGCCCCATCCCTGCGGGGCTGCCTCTCATGGAGCAGATCCCTGTCCCTGAGCGGGTCCCTGTCCCCACGGGGCTCCCTGTCCCTGTCCCTGAGCGAGTCCCCATCCCCATCCCTATCCCTGAGCGGGTCCCTGTCCCCGCGGGGGTCCCTATCCCTGTCCCTGAGTGGGTTCCTGTTGCTGTCCCCATCCCTGTGGGAATCCCTGTCCCCACGGGGGTCCCTGTCCCCATCCCCATGGGGGTCTCTGTCACTATCCCTGTCCCTGCGAGTCTCTCTGTCTCCACGGGGGTCCCCGCGGGGTACCCTGTCCCTATCCCCACGGGGGTCCCTGTCCCTGTCCCTGCGGGGCTGCCTGTCTCTGTCCCCACGGGGTTCCTTGGCGCTGTCCCCGCGGGGGTCCCTGTCTCTGTCCCCGCCGGTTTCCCTGTCCCTATCCCTGTCGGTGTCCCCATCCCCGCGGGTTTCCCTGTCGCTGTCCCCGTGGGTTTCCCTGTCGCTGTCCCTGTCCCTGTCGCTGTCCCCGTGGTGTTCCCTGTCGCTGTCCCTGTCCCTGTCGCTGTCCCCGTGGTGTTCCCTGTCGCTGTCCCCGCGGTGCTCCCTGTCCCTGTCGCTGTCCCTGTCGCTGCCCCCGCGGTGTTCCCTGTCGCTGTCGCTGTCCCCGCGGTGCTCCCTGTCGCTGTCCCCGTCCCCGCGGGGGCCCGGGCCGCGGGGCCGGCAGTGCCGCCGTGTCCTGCGGTGGGAGCAGAGGTTGGCCCGCGAGGCGAAGGCGCGGCCGCAGCGGGCGCAGGGGAAGGGGCGGCGGCCCGCGTGCGCCCGGCGGTGCAGCCAGAGGTGCCCGCGGTGCGGGAACACGCGGCCGCACTCGGGGCACGGGTGGGCGCGGTGCCCGCGCAGGTGCAGCTCCAGGCTCTCCCTCCAGCTGAAGCGGCTCCCGCAGCTGCCGCACACGAAGGGCCGCTCCTCGCCCGGCGCCGCCGCGCCCGGGCGGCCCGCGGGCCGCGCCCGGTGCGTGTCGCGGTGCCGCAGCAGGTCCCCGCGCAGGCAGAAGCTGCGGCCGCACTCGGCGCAGCCGTGCCGGGCGCGGTTCCCCCGCCGCAGCTTCTTGTGCTCGGTGTCACGGCAGCCGGAGCGGGGGACGCCGGAGCCCGGTTGCCAGCGTCCCCCGGTGTCATCCTTGCTGTCAGAGCCGCTCCAGGCACCTGCCGGGAACACAGGGTCACCGTGGGACAGTCCCGGCGCCACCGCCGGCCCCACGACCACCCCGGGGGGGACTCCCAGTCCAGCCCAGGGGGTGCCACACAGGGGCTCCGGCCAGGGCCAGCCTCTCGTCCCACAGCGGGCCCCCAGCCCCTGGATCCCCGCGGGGTGTCCCCGGTCACTCACAGCTGTCGCTGGTGTCGGTATCTCCGCTGTGCCCCCCAGCGCAGGGAACCCCCCCGTGCGACTCCTCCTTCATGGCAGGGAACTTGGAGTTGGGGTCTGTGAGGGAGAGAGGACCCTCAGTGCCCCCTGGAAGGGTCACGGTCACCGGGAACCCTCACCGGGCCGGGGCCGTGCTGGGGCCGGGGTGCCCGGGGCTGTTATTCCTCACAGCCGGGACAGGCCCGAGCCCGCTCCGCACGCAGAGACGGGCTGAGCCCTGCGGGGCCACCGGGCTGCAGACCCCCGGTCAGCCTCCGGACCCCCAGCTCGGCCTCGGAACCCCCGCCATGCACCCCGACCCCCGGCTGAGCCTCAGACCCCCAGCCAACCCCCCAAACCCCAGCTCAGCCTCCAGACCCCCAGCTCAGCCTCCAGCTGTGTCCCCAGCCCGTGGCACCCCCACCCTCGTGGCACCCCCAGCCCGTGGCACCCCCAGCCCTGGACACTCCGAGCCCCGTGACACCCCCAGCCCGTGGCACCCCCAGCCCGTGGCACCCCCAGCCCGTGGCACTCCCACCCCCATGGCACCCCACCCCCATGGCACCCCCAGCCGTGGGCACCCCCAGCCCTGTGGCACCCCCTGCCCTGGGCACCCCCAGCCCCAGGGCCCCGTCCCTCACCCAGGCTGGCCACCAGGTCGTAGTTGTCGCCCATGACCTCCCGGTGCAGCGCCCGCTGCCAGGGCGCCAGCTGCGCCCACTCCTCGGGGGAGAAGTGCACGGCCACCTCCTCGAATGTCACCTCGGGGGGCAGCCCCTGGCAGGGACAGCGGGGGCTCAGGGGGGCCCCTCGCTGAGCACCCCAGGGGGGTCCCCCCGGCTCTGCGTGCCCGAGCCCCCGCTAATCCCGGCCGGAGGCGTGGGGACAGCCCCGCCACCTGCCCCAGCCCTCGGCAGGGACCCCCGGAGCCCCCAGCCCCCGGCAGAGAGCCCGGAGCCCCCGCACGCCGAGCCCCGCCCGGCCCGGGCTCACCCGCGGCATGGCCGGGCGGGGCGATGGCGGCGGCGGAAGGGGCCGGGCCCGGGAGGCACCGGCAGGGGGCAAGAGCACCGGAACCGGGGGCTGGGGACCCCGGGGGGCCCGGGCGAGGGGCGGCTCTGCCGGTGCGGCGGCGGCTGCAGCGCTGCGTGCCGGGACCCGGCTCCTTCCCCTCCCCGGGGCGGCCGCGGCCCGGCCCCGCTCGCCCCCCCGGCAGCGTCACCCACCCCCCAATCCCGAGGAGCCGGCCTGGTGACCCCGGGGATCCGGGAGCCCCGCTCCGGAGCTCCCACACCTGAGAAACCTGGCCCCAAAGGTCCCACACCGGGACCCCATGGTGTCCCCCCCGGGACAGGGACACCCCCGTGCAGCCCAGACCTCCCAGAACACACCCGGGTGGCACCGGCTGTCCCCAGCCAGAGCAGGGGAGCACACAGCTGGCACAGGGTGTCTGTGTCCCAGTCCGTCCCCCCAGTGACAGCCCCAGCGTGAGACCCCCCCGCCACCTGTCCCCAGGGAGCACCAGGGGCATTGGTGTCACCCCCGAGGATGTGACAGTGACCCGGGGGTCAGCCTGGTGGCCACCCCAATCCTGAGCTCTCACCTGGTGTCCAGGTGGGGTCTGGTGGTCGCAGAGCACATGGGAAGGCTGGCACTGGCTCTGTCACCGTCCTCGTGGCCCCTTGGCCATGGGGTCAGAGCCGTTCCTGGGGCTCAGGCCAGCGCTGAGGCTGCAGAGACCCCTGTGTCCCCCCCAGTCCCAGAGAGAGCACCTGGAGCCCCAGAGCCATCAGAAGCTTTTATTTTAAATAACCTCAAAAAATAGAATTGCAGAGAGCAGAGCTGGGGAGGGGGACTGGAGCGGGACCCCCTGCCCCGCCGGGGCTCCGGGGGCGGCTGTCCCGGTGTCGGTCCCGTCAGAGGATCCGATTCCCTTGGGGATGAAGCAGTGGCAGCTCCCAGCGGTGTCTGTGGCCGAAGCTCTGCCCCAGACCGTGCATCCCGGCTCTGTCACAGCGGGGGGACAGGCAGAGGCCACGCAAACCCCAGCAAAGCCCCCCGTGCTGCTGGAGCCTCCCAGAGCCCCCCACCACCACCACAACTCCAGCTCCAGCCCAGCGGCCACCCCGGCGTCACCCATCCCAAATCCGGAATATTGAGTCCCAAAGCGCGCAGTTACCCAGAGCAAGCAGAAGCACAAGCTGCCCCCCATCCCCCCGGCACCGGAGGCGTCTCCGGGCCCCTCTGGAAGCAGAGCTGAGCCCTTCCAGGCCCTTTTCCTGGCTGTTCTCCCAGCGTGCTCCCAGCTCCCCCGCGCGGAGCTGCACTGGGCCCCAGGTCAGCCCGCAGCAGGGCGGGCCAGCACTCCCATCCCAGCCTCAGTGTCCTCAGGGAATGCCATCCAGCCCGGAACAGGCTGGAAGGTTCTGGAAGCAGACAGAGCCCCTCAGGGCTCCTCTTGTCCCAAGTCTGGCTCCAGTGGATGCAGCTCCACTGTGCCCAGCTCTTGCTGGTCTGTGTGGCTGGAGCCCACGGCAGGTCCGGCTCCAGCGCTGTCTCCTCCAGCCCTTTGGTGTCTTCCCGAGCCAGGAATGTGCCATGTCCCTGCCTGGCTCTGCTTTGCCCCACAGCCCCGGCTGGAGGCTCCTCCAAGTCCCAGAGCTGAATCCAGCTGGCAGTGTCACCTTGGCACCGAGCCCTCGGCTCTGTCCCCTCGGCTCTGTCCCCTCTGGCTCTGTCCCCTCGGCTCCGTCTCCTCCAGGCTCACCGCGGGTGACCCCAGGAGCCGAGGGCTGGTCCTTGCTGGGGGTGTCTCAGTGGGGTTCCGGTGAGGGGGATCACAGGCAGCCGGGGCAGGGTGGGGGTCCTGGTGGGGGGCTCTCAGCACAGGTCCCAGCGGGGGTCGCAGGCAGCCGGGGCAGTCCCGGGGCTCACAGGCAGCCGGGGCACGGGGCCGGTTTCTCCTCGCCGCACTCGCGCTCCGGCGCTCCCGGCACTCGCTTCTCCTCGAAGGCCCGAGCGCAGCCGCCGGCCTTGGCCCAGAGCTGCCCGCGGGGCGGCTCGGGAGGGCGGGGGGCCAGGCAGGCGGCGCAGCAGCACGGCGGGGGCAGCCCCGGCGCCCGGGGGCTCGGGCCCCCCCCGGGGCACTTACAGGGGGGCACCGGGGCCGGGGCGGCGCCGGGGCCGGGGGGCGGCTCTTCCTGCATCAGCTGCAGGAGGATGTCGGCGGCGCCCGAGGGGCTGTCGGGGCGCGCCGGGGGCGCCCCGCGGGAGCAGGGCGGCAGCAGCAGCGCGGGGGGCTCGGGGCCCTTGGCCAGCGGGTCCCCGGCGGCGCAGGGGGCAGCCAGGCCGGCGCCGTGGGTGCGGCGGTGCCGCAGCAGGTGAGCCTTCTGGCTGAAGCCTTTGCCGCAGTCGGCGCAGCGGAAGGGCCGCTCCCCGGTGTGCGTCCGCAGGTGCACGGCCAGGTTCACCTTCTGCCGGAAGCGCTTCCCGCACTCGGCGCACGCGTGGGGCCGCTCGGCGCAGCCGTGGGGACATTCGGCGCACGCGTGGGGACACTCGGCGCACGCGTGGGGCTGCTCGGCGCAGCCGTGGGGCCGCTCGCAGGGGTGAGGATGCTCGGCGCAGGGGTGAGGATGCTCGGCACAGGGGTGAGGACGCTCGGCACAGGGGTGAGGATGCTCGGTGCAGGCGTGAGGACGCTCGGCGCAGCCGTGGGGCTGCTCACACGTGTGGGGCCGCTTGGTGCAGGCGTGGGGCTGCTCGCAGGGGTGCGGACATTCAGCGCAGGGGTGCGGCCGCTCGGCGCAGGGCTGTGGCTGTCCGCAGGCGTGGGGTCGCTCACAGGAGTGGGGATGCTCCGCGCAGGCGTGGGGATGCTCCGCGCAGGCGTGGGGATGCTCCGCGCAGGTGCGGCGCTGCTCGGTGCAGGTGTGGAGCCGCTCGGCGCAGCCGTGGGGACGCTCGGCACAAGCGTGGGGACGCTCGGCGCAGCCGTGGGGACACTTGGCACAGGTGTGCAGCTGCTCGGCACAGCCGTGCGGCCGCTCGCCACCGCCGTGGCCCGGCCGGAGCCCCCCGTGCTCCGCGCACGACTCCCCGCAGAGCGCGCAGGGGAAGGGGCTCCCGGCGGGGTCCAGGGCGCCGGGGGCCGTGCCGGGGGTCCCGGTGTGCACCCGCTGGTGCACCCGCAGGGACAGTTTGCTCTTGAAGCGCTTGGGGCACTCGAGGCAGGTGAAGGGCTGGCGGCCCAGGTGCGTCTTCTGGTGTGCCAGCAGGTTGGGCTTCTGCGCGAAGCGCTTCCCGCACTGGGCGCAGGCGAAGGGGCGCTCGCCCGTGTGCACCCGGTAGTGCGTCACCAGGTTGCCCTTCTGGTTGAAGCGGCGGCCGCAGACGCCGCAGGTGAAGGGCCGCTCACCTGTGTGGATGCGCTGGTGGGTGGCCAGGTTGGTTTTGAGGCTGAAGCGCTTGCCGCAGGTGTCGCAGCGGAAGGGGCCGCGCCCGCCGGGGCTGTGCCCGTGCCGCGGCAGCCGCTCGCACTGCGCCAGGCCCCGCCCGCACTCGGGGCACGGCCAGGGCCGGCCCTCGCC
>NW_024524445.1:104278-104625 GCF_017590135.1 Pyrgilauda ruficollis
TGGCTCTTCTGGTGGGCGACGAGGGCGAGCCAGAGCCCGAAGCTGTTCCCGCACTGATTGCAGATGAAGGGCTTTTCCGGGGAGAGCACGCCTTCCCCCGGCCCCGGCTGCGCCCCCAGGGGCCCCAGGATAGGGGGGCCGGGGGCAAAGGGCGCGGCGGGCGCCTCGGGGGGCCGCAGCAGGGGCACCTTGGGGCAGAAGCCGTCGCCGCAGTGGGCGCAGGGGAAGGAGGGCTCACCCGGGGGCGGGGGGGGAAAGCCCTTCTCGGGGCACGGGAACAGCTCGGTGCCCTCGGGGAGCTTCGGGGCGGGCGGGAGCGGGGCAAAGGGGGCGGGGTCCTGCGGGGC
>NW_024524445.1:104653-115459 GCF_017590135.1 Pyrgilauda ruficollis
CAGCAGGGCGGGCGCGGCCCCGAAGGGCGCGGCGGGGGCCGGGCCGCGCGCGGGGCAGCGGCGCTGGCGGGGGATGTGCGTCTTCTGGTGGGCCTTGAGGGACACCTTGTCCTTGAAGCACTTGTGGCACTGGGCGCAGGGGAAGGGGCGCAGGTCGGTGTGGGTGCTCTGGTGCGTGACCAGGTTGGTTTTCTGGGTGAAGCGCTTGCCGCACTGGGCGCAGGCGAAGGGCCGCTCACCTGTGTGCACCCGGTAGTGCGTCACCAGGTTGGTTTTCTGGTTGAAGCTGCGGCCGCACAGGAAGCAGGAGAAGGGCCGCTCGCCCGTGTGGATGCGCCGGTGCGTGATGAGGTTGGGCTTCTGCCGGAAGCTCTTCCCGCACTCGGGGCACACGAAGGGCGCGTCCTCGGGGCAGCCCCGCGCCGGCGCCCGCGCCCGCGCCTTGCCCTCCTCGGGGTGGGCGCCGTGGATGCGCTGGTGCGCCAGCAGGTTGGCCTTCTGCGAGAAGCTCTTGCCGCACTGGGCGCAGGGGAAGGGCCGCTCGCCCGTGTGCACGCGCCGGTGCGTCAGCAGGTTGGGCCGCTGGCTGAAGCTCTTGCCGCAGTCCCCGCAGCGGAACGGCTTCTCCCCGGTGTGGATGCGCTCGTGCGTCACCAGGCTCTGCTTCTGCCGGAAGCCCTTCCCGCACTGGGCGCAGCGGAAGGGGCCGGGGACGCCCCCCTGGGCCCCCCAGCAGCCGGCACGGGGGGCAGGGGGGTCCCGGGGGGGCTCGGGGCCGCGCTGCCCGCCGGGGAACCAGCGGCCGGAGCTGCCGCCCGCGGCTGGAAACAGCTCCAGGGAGCCGGCGCCAATCCCGGGCTTCTCCTCGGGCTCCACCTTGCTCACCCGCCCGGGCTCCACTGCACCGGAGAGATCCCGGTGTTATCCCAGCTCCCGGAGGATTCCGGGCTGTCCCGGGTGGGGAGGACCCGGGTCCAGCCCCCCCTTCCTTGTGGGCCCCTCACTGCTGAGCCACGGGGACATGGGACACCCCAAAGGGCATCAACTCCCCAAGCCTCTCCCAGAGTGTGACACCCCAAAGGGCCCCCAAACCCCCCAGTGTGTGACACCCAGGTCCGAAATTGTCCAAACTGGCTTGGAATGGCAAAAACTGGTCTAAAATGGCCAAAACTGGCTCCCAAAACTGGCCCACAATGGCCACCCACTAGCTCAGAATTACCACAAATTGGTCATGAATGGCGGTGAACTGGCCCAGGATGGCCCCAAAATGGCTGAAAACTGGCCCAAAATGGCTGAAAAAGTCCTTTAAACTGGCTCAGAACAGCCTCCAACTGGCCCCAAATAGTGCTGAACTGGCCCAGAATGCCCCTGAAGAATCCCAGGCTGCCTTTTCCCCCGAGCCCCCCGGTCCCAGTGCTCCCCCAGTCCCCCAGATCTGGACTCACCGGCGCAGGGGCTGCCCAGGGCCTTGGACTCCTCCGGGCCCGGGCGCGCGGCTCCGAAGGGCTCCTCCGGCGGCTTCATCCCAAACAAACCCCCCGGCTTAAAGAACCGGTACCCTGGGGGAACACGGGGCACCGCAGTCGGCACCACCGGCACAGCTGGCACCGAGCTGCTCCCGGCAGAGCCGGGCTCCGGCACGGGGAGGGAGAGCTCCTGGAGAGCCAGGCTCCAGGTGAGCTGGGACGGGGCCATCCCGGGCTCTGGGGCTTTCCTGCAGCCTCTCCCATCCCCGGGAATCCCCAGAACGCTTTCATCATCCCAGTTCAAAGTCCCCACAAAAATGCACCAAGCTCTGTGCGGAAAATCCCACCCCAGCCCCCTCCCCTCACCTGTGCAGGGGTCCGAGGGGATCTCGGCGCCGACGGCATCCAGCTGGGATCCGGCCCGCGGCGCCGGGCTCAGCCGGGAATACGGGAGCAGATCCAGGGCGTGGGCGGGCTGGGGAGGGGGCAGCGGCTCAGCGGCATTTTGGGGTCATTTTGGGATGTTTGGGGACCTTTCCCTGGGTTTGGCCACAGGCCAAGGACAGGGATCGTGACCCTACTCCTGCATCCCAAATGTGAGGTTCCTTGCTCCAGGATGGAGCCTGCATCCCTGCCCCCCAAACCAGACCCCTGCTCCCCAAATTACCCCATCCCTACCCCATCCCTACCCCAACCAAATCCCTGCTTCCCCAGCAGATCCCTCCTCCCCAAACAAGATCCTCGCTCCCCAAAAGAGATACCCAACCCTCTGCTCCTCCAGACCACATCCCTGCCCCCCAAACCAGGTCCCTGTCCCCCCCATCCCCACTGCCCACCCCCCAGACCAGCTCCTTTTCCAGCCAGGACCCGCACAGCGGCAGGAACCCTTCCCGAGGAGCCAGTCCCGCTTTCCGCGGCGGCGGCGGCCTCGGCGCCCCGTCCTCCTCCTCCTCCTCCTCCTCCTCCTCCTCCTCCCCCCGGAATTTGGGGTGCGGAAGGCGCCGAGCGGGGCCGGATCCGGCTGTGAACGGCGAGAGCCGGGAGCGCTGGGAGTTGTAGTTCGGGATGGGAACGGGATGGGAACGGGAACGGGATGGGAGCGGCAGCTGGGAGCAGGGAATGGCCCCGGCTCGGCATCGGCTCGTCCACCCAGAACGGCCCCGGGAGCCGGGAATACGGGAATAGCCGCGGGGGCCGGGAATAGCCCCGGTACAGCAGCGCCTAGAGAACCGGGAATAGCGCCGGGGGCCGGGAATAGCCCTGGCACGGCCTCGTCCTCCCAGGAATAGCCCCGGGGGCCGGGAACAGCCCCGGCACAGCCCCGCCTTGGCAGTCAGGAATAGCCCTGGGGCCCGGGAGGAGCCCCGGCCTGGAATCACCTCATCGGCCGGGAGCAGCCCCGGGAACAGCCCCGGGAGCCGAAAACAGCCCCGGGAACAGCCCCGGGAACAGCCCCGGGAGCCGGGAACAGCCCTGGGAACCGGGAACAGCCCCGGGGCCACCGGGCCGCGCTGCCCCGGGCCCGGCGGCTCCTGCGGCAGCTCCCGGCGATCCCGGCTCTCCCCGGAGCCGCCCGCGCCTCGGGGGGCTCGGAGTGACCCCCGTGCGCCCCAGCACCGGCTCCCTCCCGCGGAAGCGCCGGACCCGCCGCTGCCACGGGCGTCCCCCCTCGAGACTCCAGCAGCTCCTGCGACCCCCGAGACCCTCCCGGGGAAACTCACGGGCGGCCGCTGCCCCGCGGCGCGCTGACGTCACGCGCGCGGTGACGTCAGCGCGCTCGGTGACGTAATGGTGTCAGCTACGGCCGCGCCCCGTTCCGGGTCGGGGGGCGGGGCCCGGGGGCAGCGCCCCCTACCGGCGCCGCGGAACAGAGCAGCCGCCAGGGGATGGGAGGGGCTGGAGAGACCCCGCCCTCCCAGGGTCCCCCCCAGTGTCCCCCAGTACAGCCCCAGTGTCCCCCAGTGTCCCCCTAGGGTCCCTTAGTGTGCCCTAGTACAGCCCCAGTGTCCCCAGTACAGTCCCAGTGTCCCCCCGTGTCCCCCAGTACAGTCCGGGCAGGACCCCATTCCCGGTAGGCAGGACTCCATTCCAGGGGCAGGACCCCATTCCCAGGACAGGATCCCGTTCCCGGGGCAGGACCCCATTCCCGGTAGGCAGGACCCCGTTCCCGGGGCAGGACCCCATTCCCGGGGGCAGAGCTCACTCGTGGCTGCTCCGGGGGCTGGAGCCATTCCCGGGGACAGGAGCCCATGGCCGGTATCAGGAGTTTGTTCCTGGGGGCAGGATGTCATTCCCGGTAGGCACGAGCCCGTTCCTGGGGAGCACAAGCCCATTCCCGGGGCAGGAACCTGTTCCTGAGGGCAGGATGTCACTCCCGGTGGGACATGAAGCCATCCCTGGGGGACTGGTGGCTGTTCCCGGGAGACAGGAGCCATTCCCAGGGGCATGAGCCGTTCCCGAGGGGCAGGAGCCGTTCCCGGGGGGGCAGGAGCCCATTCCCGAGGGGCATGAGCCGTTCTCGGGGGCAGGAGCCGTTCTCGGGGGGGGCAGGAGCCATTCCCAGGGGCAGGAGCCCATTCCCGAGGGGCAGGAGCCGTTCCCGAGGGGCAGGAGCCCATTCCCAGGGGCATGAGCCGTTCTCGAGGGGCAGGAGCCGTTCCCGGGGGCAGGAGCCCATTCCCAGGGGCAGAACCTGTTCCCGGGAGGCAGGAGCCGTTCCCGAGGGACATGAGTCGTTCCCGGGGGGCAGGAGCCGTTCCCGGTGGACAGGAGTCGTTCTCGGAGGGCAGGAGCGGTTCCCGGGACCGGACGGTGTTCCCAGGGCAGGGTGGCATTCCCAGCAGCCCATGACGCCATTCCCGGGGTCTCCCCCCGATCCCATCCCATCCCATCCCATCCCATCCCATCCCATCCCATCCCATCCCATCCCATCCCATCCCATCCCGGCCCCTCCTCCCGCGCCCCGCGGGGTGGGGGGGGTCACCCGCGGGGCCGTCCCGGGGGCGGATTTGGGGGCAGATCCCAGGAAATCGGCTCATGCCAGCCCGACGCCAGCGGCCCGCGGATCCGTGAGGCCGTTGCCGGCGGGATGAGGCTGCCGGTGTCGCTGTGGCTGCCGCTGGCCCTGGCGCTGGCCGCGGCGGCCGCGGGGGCCGCGGGGCAGTCCCCGCTGCAGCGGCGCGTGGTGCGGGACGTGCTGGAGTATTTCCACGGGCGCAGCAACGTGCATTTCCTCTTCAAGGAGCGCGAGGTGGACGGGGTCACCGAGCGGGTGAGGAACGGGATCCCGCACCGGGAGCCGCCCCTCGGCAGCCGGGATGGCCACGGGAACGGGGAGGGGGCTCGCGGTCCCGGGGGAACGGGGAGGGAGGGAGCAGCGGTGGAAGGGGGCATCCAGGGGCTGAGCAGGGATTGGGATCGGGATGGAGGACTGGGGGTTCAGGGTGGCCACGAGAACAGGGAGAGGGGCAGGGAGGGGGCACGGGAGGGCGTCCCGGAGGGGGCACGGGTGGGGCTCCCAGAGGGGGCACGGGTGGGGGTCCCGGAGGGGGCACGGGTGATCGGGGTCATCGAGCGTGGGAGCAACAGGATCCGGGACTGGGATTCGGGTTTCAGGGTCCGGGATGACCATGGGAATGGGGAGGGTGTTGAGGTGTCCCAGGAGGAACAGAGAGAGGGTTGGGGAGGGGATGGGGGTGTCCCAGAGGGAATGGGAGATGGACGGGATCACCGAGCAGGTGAGCTTGGGATTTGGGATTGGGGTTCAGGGCTGGGATTTGGGATTGCGGTTCGGGGCTGGGGTCCGGGATGGCCACAGGAGTGGGGAGGGGGTCGGGTGTCCCACAGGGAGCAGGCGGGTGCCCGGGGTGCCCAGGGACAGGACGGGCCCTGCTGGCCGGGCTGAGCTCGGTTATTCATTAACGGACCCGAGCTGATCCCGGTGTCCCCGAGCCGGGGCCGTCCCGGGGTGCCCCTGCACACTGTTCCGTGTCTGGGAAGGGCCAGGACTCCAGGGACCCCCACTTCGGGCCACGTGCCCATCTTGGAGCCACCCCGGGGTCATTCCTGGGATGGGTTTACCTGGGGGTTTCCAGGATCCCTCCCAGGGCTCAGAGTCCCTCCTGGGATGTGGGGTTCCTGTGGGAGCTTTGGGGTCCCTCTCAGGGGTTGGCATCTGTGGGGTTCAGGGTCTCCCCCAGCATTTGGGGTGGCTCTGGGGGCAGTTGGGTCACTCCTGGGGTTCGGGGTCTCGCCGGGGGCTGTATTCCCGGGGGTTCTCTGGGGTTTGGGAGTCCCTCTGGAGGTCGGGACCCCTCTGGGGGTCCGGGCCCTGCCACGCCTGCCACCCCCGTTCCCGCAGGAGGACCCCTCGGGGACCTTCGTGCAGCTGCGCCTGGGCCTGGCACAGACCACGTGCCGCAAGCGAGCGCCGCAGCGGCACTGCCGCGTGCTGGAGAGCCGGGTGAGGGGCTGTCCCCGCTCCCCGGGGGCACCTGGGGGTCCCTCCTCCCCGGGGGCACATCCCAGGGGGTCCCCTTCTCCCTGGGGCACATCCTGGAGGGTTGTCCCCTCCCTCAGGACACATTCCAAGCTCCCACTTCGGGCCACGTGCCCATCTTGGAGCCACCCCGGGGTCATTCCTGGGATGGGTTTACCTGGGGGTTTCCAGGATCCCTCCCAGGGCTCAGAGTCCCTCCTGGGATGTGGGGTTCCTGTGGGAGCTTTGGGGTCCCTCTCAGGGGTTGGCATCTGTGGGGTTCAGGGTCTCCCCCAGCATTTGGGGTGGCTCTGGGGGCAGTTGGGTCACTCCTGGGGTTCGGGGTCTCGCTGGGGGCTGTATTCCTGGGGGTTCTCTGGGGTTTGGGAGTCCCTCTGGAGGTCGGGACCCCTCTGGGGGTCCGGGCCCTGCCACGCCTGCCACCCCCGTTCCCGCAGGAGGACCCCTCGGGGACCTTCGTGCAGCTGCGCCTGGGCCTGGCACAGACCACGTGCCGCAAGCGAGCGCCGCAGCGGCACTGCCGCGTGCTGGAGAGCCGGGTGAGGGGCTGTCCCCGCTCCCCGGGGGCACCTGGGGGTCCCTCCTCCCCGGGGGCACATCCCAGGGGGTCCCCTTCTCCCTGGGGCACATCCTGGAGGGTTGTCCCCTCCCTCAGGACACATTCCAAGCTGTCCCTCTCCCTTGGGACACATCCTGGAGGGTTGTCCCCCCTGCCTTGTGGCACATCCAGTTCCCCTATAGGGCCCCGAGCCCATCCCTGGGTGTCCCCCTTCCCTTGGGGCCCATCCCTGGGTGTCCCCCCTCCCTTGGAGCCCATCCCTGGGTGTCCCCCTTCCCTTGGGGCCCATCCCTGGGTGTCCCCCCTCCCTTGGAGCCCATCCCTGGGTGTCCCCCTTCCCTTGGGGCCCATCCCTGGGTGTCCCCCCTCCCTTGGAGCCCATCCCTGGGTGTCCCCCTTCCCTTGGGGCCCATCCCTGGGTGTCCCCCCTCCCTTGGAGCCCATCCCTGGGTGTCCCCCTTCCCTTGGGGCCCATCCCTGGGTGTCCCCCCTCCCTTGGAGCCCATCCCTGGGTGTCCCCCTTCCCTTGGGGCCCATCCCTGGGTGTCCCCCCTCCCTTGGAGCCCATCCCTGGGTGTCCCCCTTCCCTTGGGGCCCATCCCTGGGTGTCCCCCCTCCCTTGGAGCCCATCCCTGGGTGTCCCCCTTCCCTTGGGGCCCATCCCTGGGTGTCCCCCCTCCCTTGGAGCCCATCCCTGGGTGTCCCCCTTCCCTTGGGGCCCATCCCTGGGTGTCCCCCCTCCCTTGGAGCCCATCCCTGGGTGTCCCCCTTCCCTTGGGGCCCATCCCTGGGTGTCCCCCCTCCCTTGGAGCCCATCCCTGGGTGTCCCCCTTCCCTTGGGGCCCATCCCTGGGTGTCCCCCCTCCCTTGGAGCCCATCCCTGGGTGTCCCCCTTCCCTTGGGGCCCATCCCTGGGTGTCCCCCCTCCCTTGGAGCCCATCCCTGGGTGTCCCCCTTCCCTTGGGGCCCATCCCTGGGTGTCCCCCCTCCCTTGGAGCCCATCCCTGGGTGTCCCCCTTCCCTTGGGGCCCATCCCTGGGTGTCCCCCCTCCCTTGGAGCCCATCCCTGGGTGTCCCCCTTCCCTTGGGGCCCATCCCTGGGTGTCCCCCCTCCCTTGGAGCCCATCCCTGGGTGTCCCCCTTCCCTTGGGGCCCATCCCTGGGTGTCCCCCCTCCCTTGGAGCCCATCCCTGGGTGTCCCCCTTCCCTTGGGGCCCATCCCTGGGTGTCCCCCCTCCCTTGGAGCCCATCCCTGGGTGTCCCCCTTCCCTTGGGGCCCATCCCTGGGTGTCCCCCCTCCCTTGAGCCCCATCCCTGGGTGTCCCCCATCCCCTGGGCCCATCCCTGGGTGTCCCCCATCCCCTGGGCCCATCCCTGGGTGTCCCCCATCCCCTGGGCCCATCCCTGGGTGTCCCCCATCCCTTGGGACTCATCCCTGTGTTTTCCACCCCCCTTGGGCCCCATCCCAGGGGTCCCAGAGCCCCTCAGCCTCCTGCAGACCCCCTGTCCCCCCACCATGCTGCTGCGGGTGCCGGGTGGGACAGAGGGGACGGTGCTCGGTGCCAGAGGGTCCCCAGGGCTCCCGGGGGTGACATCCCACCGTGTCCCCAGAGGAAGCCGACCTGCCTGGCCTGCTACAAGTTCGACACCGGTGACGTCCCCAAGGTGCTGGACAAGTACCACAACTGCGGCCCCAGCCACCACCTGGCGGCCAAGGTGAGGTGTCCCCAGTGCCCCCCAGCGCCCCCCCCGTGTCCCCAGCCGGTGCCAGCCCCTGCTGTGCCCGCAGGAGATCCGGCAGCGGGACGAAGCCGAGTGCCGGGCGGTGGAGGAGGCCGGCAGAGGGGGGGACACGCCGTACCTGCCCGGAATGTTCGCCTTCTCCCGGGGGCTGCCAGCCTAGGTGGGTACGGGGCGCCCCCGGGGACCCCGCGGGACGGGGACGGGGGGACACGGCCATCCCATCACAGCCCCCCTCCGTGTCCCCTTTCAGGCACCGCGGCACCGACGGACGCAGCCACGGCGGTCCCGGCCTGCCCCGCTTGTCACCCCCCAGCCCCGTGTGACCAAGGAGGGTCCCCGATGTGTCCCCCCCTCCCGCCTGTCCCCGCTCCGCAGTAAACCCAGCGCTGGCTCCGCTCTCACGGCTCTTATTCCCAGCTGGCACCGCCCCTGTCACCCCCCCGTTGTCCCCAGGGGTGGGTGGGCAGTGGGCTCCACGTCACCACTGCCTGTGTCACCTCTTGTCCCCAGGGGTGAAAGACAGGGACATGAAGGGTGGGCTGAGCAGTGGGAGCCCCTGAGACCGCAGGACAGAGGGACACTGGAGGGTGGGACATGTTTAATGCGCAGTGCCACCACGTCCCCTGTCCCCGAGGGTCCCACAGCCGAGGCTGGGCTCCCCACGGCTCCCCTGGTGCTCCCTGGGGATGCTGTGCTGGGCGGGGGGGCTCTGGGGGTACCCCAGCTCCAGTGGGGGGGTCCCTCAGGGGAAGGAGACAGGCTTGTGGTGGCTCTGGGGGTTTCATGGTGACAGTGTGGGCTCTGGGGCTTTCCTGGATCCATTTCTGGGCTCTGGGGGTCTCACGGTGACAGTGTGGGCTCTGGGGCTTTCCTGGATCCATTCCCGGGCTCCCACAGCTAAGGAAATGAAGTTGGGCAGGGGTGGCACTGAGGGGCTCCTAGACCTGTTTTTGGGGTCTCACAGTTCGGAAGATGAAGCAGCTGGACTCGTGATGGCTCTGGGGCTATCCCAGCCCTGGTTTTGGGGTCTCACAGCTCAGGCTGTTGTGGCTCTGGGGGCTGTCCTGGCCCCGTTTTTGGGGTCCTGTGGCTCAGATGATGGTGGCTTTGGGCTGTGGTGGCTTTGGGGTTCTCTGGTCCCATCTTTGGGGTCTCACAGCTCAGACTTGTGCCTCTGGGTGTTGTCCTGGCCCCGTTTTTGGGGTCCTGTGGCTCAGATGATGGTGGCTTTGGGGTTCTCCAGTTCCATCTTTGGGGTCTCACAGCTCAGACTTGTGCCTCTGGGTGTTCTCCTGGCCCCATTTTTGGGGTCCTGTGGCTCAGATGATGGTGGCTTTGGGCTGTGGTGGCTTTGGGGTTCTCCGGTCCCATCTCTGGCGTGCCACAGCTCAGACGATGCCGGCTGCGGCCGCGGTGCCTTGGCGGGGCCGGGCCGCGGCCTCGCGGCGCTCAGAAGCCGAAGTCGGGCGCACAGCGGGTTGCCCAGGTTGCCCAGCGGGTCCCGCAGGCGCAGGCTCTCCAGGTGCCGCAGGCCCTGCAGGCAGCGCAGCTGGCGCAGGCTGCGCAGCCGGTTGCCGGCCAGGTTGAGCTGGCGCAGGCTGCGGCAGCCCCGCAGCGGCTCCACGCTGGCCACGCGGTTGGCGGCCAGGTTGAGCACGGCCAGGGCGCGCAGCGTGGCCAGCGGCGCCAGCCCCGCGATGGCGTTGCCGGACAGGTCCAGCCACTCGAGGTTGGAGCAGTCGGCCAGGCAGCCCAGGTGGGCGATGCCGCGGCCGCGCAGCCGCAGCAGCAGGATGGACTCCAGCGAGAACTCGCCCGTCGTGGCCTTGAGCAGCGCCGGCGTCACCCGCACCCCGGAGCCGTCGTCCTCCTCCTCTTCTTCCTCCTCCTCCTCCTCCTCCTCTGACGGCTCCGACACCTCCGGCTCTGGCGCCTCCTCCCCGCGCCCCTCCATCCCTGCGGGGAGGTCCTGCGGGGACAGCGGGGCTGCGGTGGCACCGGGGACCCCCCGGCTGGTCTGTGGGGTGCCCTGAGGTGTGGGGACACGCGTGGTGTGCGAGTGGGGCACAGGGACACACATGGGGCACGTCTGGGGGAACCGGGGACGTGTGTCGGGGGTGTGGGGCACATCTGGGGGTGTCACCTCCTCCTCCCCACGCCCCTCCATCCCCGTGGAGGGTCCCGAGCAGGGAAAAGGGCTGCGGGTGGCACTGGGGAACGGCTGTGGAAGGACACTGGGCTGGCTATGGGGTGTCCTGGGGTGTGGGGTCACGTGTGGGACACATCTGTGCAGGAACTGGGGTGCAGAGACATATGTGGGAAACATCTGGGTGTGCCTTGGGGATGTGGGGACACGTAGAGGACCCAAAGGCCATTGGTGTGCTCGGGGGACACACGGGGGTCATATATGGCACACAGGGACAGGTCCAGAGCCCATGGGGAGACCCCCACCGGCCCTCACCCCAACACCCCCCAGACCCACCGTGATCCCTCCCCCGGTGCCCCCAGGCCCCCCCATTCCCCCCATCGGTGCCCCCGTT
>NW_024524445.1:116629-125747 GCF_017590135.1 Pyrgilauda ruficollis
CCCCCCCGCTCTCACCGCACGGCGGCTCCCGGCGGCCCCCGAGGCCCCGCCCCCCGTTGCCATGGGGACGAGATCCCGCCCCCGTTTCCATAGGGACGAGGTCCCGCCCACAGCAAGGCCACGCCCCTATCGCGCCCCCTCGTTTGGCCACACCCCTTCCTCCGGGCCACGCCCCCCGGCGACCCCGGCCCCTCCGCCGGGCCCGAGACCCCGCGGCTCCGGGAAGTTCCATAAAAACGGCTTTATTGGCAGCTGGGCTCCACTCCGCTGCCCCTGCCCCCTGCCCACGGCCGCGCCGCGCTGGGGACACCCCTCCTGTGTCCCCCCGCGTCCCTCACCGGGGGCTCTCCAGCCCCACCGGACACAACGCTCCGGCGGCTGCTGCCGGCGGCAGAACGGGCGGGATCCTGTGGGACCCTGTGGGATCCCCCTGCCGGGGCCCCCGGCACATCCCGGCGCTCAGGATGTGGCACCGGCACATCCCGGCACCTTCCGGCACGTCCCAGGGCTGGGGGTCACCACCGGCCCCGGCACATCCCGGCGCTCAGGATGTGGCACCGGCACATCCCGGCACGTCCCAGGGCCGGGGGTCACCACCGGCGCTGCTGCAGGCACCGGCACAGCCCAGCACAGCCCGGTGCCAAGGATGCAGCGCTGGCAGCCACGGGGGAACCCGGCACTTCCCAGCGCTCAGGACGTGCCAGTGGCAGCCACCGGTCCCCTGGCACATCCCAGTGCCAGGACCCACCACCGGCAGCCATCAGGGCCCGTGGCACCTCCCAGCACCTCCTGACACGCCAGTGCCAAGGATTCACCACCGGCATCCACCGCAGCCCCTGGCACCTCCGGGGCTCAGGGGCACAGGGTGGGGGGCTCTGGCCAGCTCAGCTGGGACCCCGTGACACCGGTGCCAGTGGCAGCGGTGGCTGTGCCCATCCCCGCCCCGGTGGTGGCCGTGCCCGCCCCCGTGCCCGCCCCCGTGCCCATGCCGGTGCCGTGGGTGCGCTCGTGGCGCTCCAGGTGCGTTTTGCGGGTGAAGCCCCGGCCGCAGCGGGCGCAGTGGTGGGGCTCTCACCGCACGGCGGCTCCCGGCGGCCCCCGAGGCCCCGCCCCCCGTTGCCATGGGGACGAGATCCCGCCCCCGTTTCCATAGGGACGAGGTCCCGCCCACAGCAAGGCCACGCCCCTATCGCGCCCCCTCGTTTGGCCACACCCCTTCCTCCGGGCCACGCCCCCCGGCGACCCCGGCCCCTCCGCCGGGCCCGAGACCCCGCGGCTCCGGGAAGTTCCATAAAAACGGCTTTATTGGCAGCTGGGCTCCACTCCGCTGCCCCTGCCCCCTGCCCACGGCCGCGCCGCGCTGGGGACACCCCTCCTGTGTCCCCCCGCGTCCCTCACCGGGGGCTCTCCAGCGCCACCGGACACAACGCTCCGGCGGCTGCTGCCGGCGGCAGAACGGGCGGGATCCTGTGGGACCCTGTGGGATCCCCCTGCCGGGGCCCCCGGCACATCCCGGCGCTCAGGATGTGGCACCGGCACATCCCGGCACCTTCCGGCACGTCCCAGGGCTGGGGGTCACCACCGGCCCCGGCACATCCCGGCGCTCAGGATGTGGCACCGGCACATCCCGGCACATCCCGGCGCTCAGGATGTGGCACCGGCACATCCCGGCACGTCCCAGGGCCGGGGGTCACCACCGGCGCTGCTGCAGGCACCGGCACAGCCCAGCACAGCCCGGTGCCAAGGATGCAGCGCTGGCAGCCACGGGGGAACCCGGCACTTCCCAGCGCTCAGGACGTGCCAGTGGCAGCCACCGGTCCCCTGGCACATCCCAGTGCCAGGACCCACCACCGGCAGCCATCAGGGCCCGTGGCACCTCCCAGCACCTCCTGACACGCCAGTGCCAAGGATTCACCACCGGCATCCACCGCAGCCCCTGGCACCTCCGGGGCTCAGGGGCACAGGGTGGGGGGCTCTGGCCAGCTCAGCTGGGACCCCGTGACACCGGTGCCAGTGGCAGCGGTGGCTGTGCCCATCCCCGCCCCGGTGGTGGCCGTGCCCGCCCCCGTGCCCGCCCCCGTGCCCATGCCGGTGCCGTGGGTGCGCTCGTGGCGCTCCAGGTGCGTTTTGCGGGTGAAGCCCCGGCCGCAGCGGGCGCAGTGGTGGGGCCGCAGCCCCGTGTGCACGGCCTGGTGCCGGCCCAGGTTGGTCTTGGAGCTGAAGCGGCGGCCGCAGCGGGCACAGGCGTGGGGCCGGGTGCCCGAGTGCACCAGCAGGTGCCGCGCCAGGTGCGCCTTGCGCCCGAAGCCGCGCCCGCACTGTGGGCAGGTGAAGGGGCGCTGGGCGGGGGGCGCCTGCGGGGGGTCCTGAGGGTCCTGGGCACAGCCCTGGCCGCTTTTGGCACCGGGCACCTGCGGCCGCTGCTGGTGGTCCTGGGCGCCGGGCACTTGCGGGGGCTGCAGGAGGGGCGGGGGGTCCTGGGCGCAGCCGCGGCTGCAGTTGGCACTGGGCACCTGCGACAGGAGCTGGGGGTCCTGCACGAAGGGGGGCTCGGCCGTGGGCACCTGCGGGGGGTGCGGGGGGTCCTGGGCTCCGGGCTGCTGCGGGGGCTGCAGGGGGTGCTGGGCACAGCCGAGGGCTTGGCTCTCCAGCTGCTGCCACAGGTGCGACGACGAGTTCTGCTTCCAGGCGATGCCCGTGCCGCACTGGGGGCAAATGAGCAGCTGCTCCTCGGCGGGGCCGTCCCTGTCCCTGTCCCCGTCCCGCTGCTCGTCCAGGTGTCCATTCCCAGCTCCCGGCACGGGTCCCGCGTGCAGCCCCAGCTGCGGCGCCGGGTTCTGCTTCCAGGTGAGGCTCATCTCACAGCCCGGGCACGGCAGCGGCTTCTCCTCGGCGGGGCCGTGCCCATCCCCGTGCCCGTCGCGCTGCCCGTGTCCCGGGGCCGGGTCCCCGTGCAGGCGCAGGTGCCGCAGGAGGTGCTGGCGGTGGGCGAAGCGGCGGGCGCAGCGCGGGCAGGGGTGCGGGCGCTCGCCGGTGTGCGTGCGCAGGTGCCGGTCCAGGTGCGTTTTCTTGCGGAAGCGGCGGGCGCAGCGCGGGCAGGGGTAGGGCCGCTCGCCGGTGTGCGTGCGCAGGTGCGAGCGCAGGTGGATGCGCTGGCGGAAGCGGCGGCCGCAGTGCGGGCACGGGAAGGGCCGCTCGCCCGTGTGCACCCGCAGGTGCCGCGTCAGGTGCGCCTTCTTCCCGAAGGCCTTCCCGCACTGCGGGCAGCAGAACGGCCGCGGGCCGGGCTGCGAGCAGCGCCCGCAGCCGCCGGGGCCGGGGCTCATCCCCGCGCCCGTGCCGGTGCCGGTGCCCGCCCCGAAGCCGATCCCGATGGCGTCCAGGCGCGGCCCGGGCCCCCAGGCCGGCAGCACCCCGTAGCCCAGGTCCTCCGGGCACGGCTCCTCCGCCTTGCAGGCGCCGGCGCAGCTCCCGGCGGGGCCGGGGGGGAAGGCGCCGGGCAGGGGCTGCGGGGCCTCGGCCTCATCCTCCTCCTCCTCCACCTTCACCTTCCGCACCAGCCACTGCCCTGCAGGGACACCGGAGGGGACGTGCCAACGCCAGGGTGACCCGGCACAGCCCCCGGGACACGGGAACTGTCACCCAAGGGCGTGGAGCTGCCACTGGCACCCGGTGACCACCAAGGCCAATGGCACCAGGGACGTGCTGACCGTCACTTCAAGGACCTGGCATAGTCACTGGCCCCGGGGACACGGTGACCATCCCCCAGGGAGCCAGCGCTGCCACCAGCCGCAGGACAGGGTGACAGTGACCGCGTGGCCGCAGCGCTCCCGGGAGACGCCTGGCACTGCCGATGTGACTGTCCCTCACCTGAGTCGTGGAGCCCTGGGTCCCCTGGATCATCCCTGTCATCCTCGGGGGTCACCTCTGCCTTGGGGACCACCAGCCACTCTGGGGGGACAAAGAGGCACAGACAGGTCTCTCCCCGGCTCAGGGGGGCCCCGAGCACCCCGGGACCCCGCGGGCCCCACCGAGACCCCCCGGAATCCCCCAGTCCCCACCTGAGCCGGTGCATGCCGGTGCTTCCATCTCCTCCGGCTCCGTCCGGGCCACGGGGGCACCTGCGGTGGGGGGGCACGGGGTGAGCGTCCCCAGACCCGAGCCGGGGAACCCCTGCACGCCCGGGGGCTTCAGGATCCCCAGGACCCCCGGGCACGTCCCCAGGGCACGGTGGGGGTGGACACTCTCCTGCCTGGTGGGTCCGGGGGGGTCTGGAGGGGTTCGGGGGCAATCCAGGCGGGTTCAGGGGGGTCAGGCGGGGTTCGCAGGAATCCGGGGGGGGGTCTCGTGGGATTCCGCGGGGCTCGGGGGTGTTCCGCGGGGTTCCCGTGGAGTGGCGTCCCCGTCCTGGTCCCCCCGGAGCTCACGGCCACCCCACCCCCGTTCTCCGTCCGCCCTTGTCCTGCACCCCCCGTGCGCCCCGTGTCACCCGTGTCCCCCTGTCCTGCACCCCAGTGCCGCACCGGCTGTCCCCCTCGGAGGGGACACGGACACGGCAGGGTCGGGGACAGCATGGGGGCGGCATGGGGACACGGGACAGGGACATGAGGACACCAGAGGACTTGGGGACACTCAGGGAGACATGGGGAGAACAATGGGCAAGGACACGGGTGGGACACGGGGGCACGGAGGGGACACGGGGGAGACACGGAGGACACGGGGGGAGACACCGAGGACACGATGCGGGGGGGACACGGGAGAACACAGGAGCGGGCTGTGGGGGACACGGGGCTGGGAGGACACAAGAGACATGAGGGGACAAGCGACAGGGACATGGAGGAATGGGGGGTACAGGGGACACAGGCAGGACACAAGGG
The DNA here is from genome assembly GCF_017590135.1 of Pyrgilauda ruficollis. Lineage (NCBI taxonomy): Eukaryota > Metazoa > Chordata > Aves > Passeriformes > Passeridae > Pyrgilauda > Pyrgilauda ruficollis. The sequence continues at coordinate 121,507 of NW_024524445.1, forward strand.
GACACGCGACAGGGACGTGGGGACACGGGGGGTGAGCGTGACCAGGACCCGCTGTCCTGCCACATCCGTGTCCCCGTGCCGGATCCCGGATGTCCCGTGCCATTACCTTCTCCCAGGAAACGGGGAGATGTCACCCTGATGTCACCGTGCCCCCCCAGCCGCCAGCTGTGCCCAATCGGCGTCACCACAGCTGGTGGCACTGCTGGGGACTTCCCATAAATCCCGGAGCCGCTGGGCAGTGCCAGAGCTGGGCCGGTGAGTGGCACTGGGGGGGTGACACTGGGGTGACCCCGTGGGACCCTCTGGCCGTGAGGACCCCCCGGGAATTGTGACAGGGAGTCACCTGGATCCCAATTTTCCAGGAAACTGGGATCCGACATGGCCGCAGCGGCGAGGCCGGGGGTCACCGGGGGGGTGGCGGCCATCGCCATGCTCTGGGTGACAGCCGTGGGGGCAGCCACGGGGTGAGGAACGGGAATGGGGATTGGGGATGGGAAACTGGGAATGGGATGGGGAATGGAAAGGCAGAATGGGAGTGGGGATGGGGGATGGGAATGGGGATGGGGAATGGGAATGGGAATGGATTTGGGAGCTGGAAAAGAGAACTGGGAATTGGGGACGCAAAATGGAGATCAGGGGCTGGAACTGGGAATGGGGGTTGGGAGGCAGGAGCTGGGATGGGAGCTGGGTGGGAGCTGGGATGGGAACTGGGATGGGAACTGGGATGGGAACTGGGATGGGAGCTGGGATGGGAGCTGGGATGGGAACTGGGATGGGAACTGGGATGGGAACTGGGATGGGAACTGGGATGGGAACTGGGATGGGAACTGGGATGGGAACTGGGATGGGAGCTGGGTGGGAGCTGGGTGGGAACAGGGATGGGAGCTGGGATGGGAACTGGGATGGGAGCTGGGTGGGAGCTGGGTGGGAGCTGGGTGGGAACAGGGATGGGAGCTGGGTGGGAGCTGGGTGGGAACTGGGATGGGAACTGGGATCGGTGCCAGAAGCCAGGATGGATCCCTGGTGGGTGCTCACATGGAGGCTGGGAGCTGGGATGTGTGCCCGGAGGGGGGATGGATGGGGGTGCCAGATGGGAGCTGGGCTGGAGCTGGGATTGTGCTGGGATTGTGCTGGGTCCCGGATGGATCCCGGGCGGGTCCCGGGCGGATCCCGGGCGGATCCCGCGGCTGCCCGCAGGCGCTGGTGCGAGCGGACGGTGCCGGTGACGGAGCAGCAGGAGGTGACGCCGCGGCGCGAGGCCGCGGTGCCGTGTCCCAGTTTGTACCAGTACAGCCTGGCCGGGTGGCGGCTGGACCGGGACCGCACGCGCCGGGAGCGCGGGAATTCCCCCGGGGACACCGGCACCGACCCCGCCCTCTGCTACGTCTACCGGTGAGCCCGCGGGGTGTGGCACCGGCTGGCACCGGGGGACGCTGGGTGACACTGGCGTGTCCCCACAGCCCCCCGGAGATGCAGCCGGTGGTCCGGAACCGCACGGAGCGTGGCTGCTGTCCCGGCTGGAGCGGCGCCCGCTGCACCGAGGGTGAGTTGGGACACGGGGGTGGCACCCGGGGACATCCCTGCTGCGCCATTCCCACCGGGAGCTGGGATGGGCGTCACTCCCACCGTGCCATTCCCACTGAGTCATTCCCACCGTGCCATTCCCAGCGGGTGCTGGGAGCAGGGCTGGGTGCCAGGATGGGAGCTGGGATGGAATCTGGGATGGGAACCGGGAACTGGGATGGAATCTGGGATGGGAACTGGGATCTGGGATGGGAACTGGGAGCTGGGATGGGAACTGGGAGCTGGGTTGGGGACCGGGATCTGGGACTGGTGCTGGGATGGGAACTGGGAGTCGGGATGGGAACTGGGAGCTGGGACTGGTGCTGGGATGGGAACTGAGAGCCAGGACGGGAACTGGGAGTTGGGATGGCAACTGGGAGCTGAGATGGCAACTGGGACGTGTCATTCCCACCACGTCATTCCCAGTGTGACACCCTCACTGTGCCATTCCCCCTGGGTGCTGGGTGGGCGCTGGGCTGTGTGCCATCCCCCTGTGCCCCTCGGTGTCACCCGCTGTCCCCTCCCACAGGCCCCGGCTCCCTGGGCCGCTGTTTCAGCGCGTGGCAGTGCCAGGACAGCGCCGGCGGCCACAACGGCAGCGCCATGAGCCGCGCCGAGTGCTGCCAGCACCCCTGGGGACACAGCTGGCGCCGCGGGGACACCGAGGGGCCCTGCCTGCCCTGCACCCGCCTGCCCCTGGGCGGGGACGGGGGGTCCCCGCGGCACCGCAGCCCCCCGGCCACGTGCCAGGCCTGGGCCGGCTCGCGCTTCCGCACCTTCGACGGGCGGCACTTCGGCCTCTCGGGGGGCTGCCGGCACAGCCTGGCCACGGCCACCGACGGCACCTGGGACGTCACCATCGGTCTGGGACACCCCCAGGTACCGGGCACGGGCAGGGGGGCACAGGGGGGGCGATCAGAGTCACTGCCAGCGCGGAATGGGGCTGGGATGGATGTCGGGAGCAGGGACGGGTGACAGCGCCTGGGATGTCACCATCAGACACCCAAACACTGAAAAGGGGGGACAGGATGGGACACTTGGGGTCACTGCTCCTGTTCCCAGAGGTGCAATGGGGCTGGGAGCTGGGATGGGTGATGGGAGGGGAACTGGGGTGGGAACTGGCAGCTGGGATGGGAGCTGGAATGGGTTTGGGGGCTGGGATGAGTTTGGGACCTGAAATGGGGTTTGAGACAGGATCTGGGATGGCACACCCATGGTTCCATCCCTGGTGACCATGAGTGTCCCATCCCCATGCCCGCTGTCCCCGGCATGCCTGAGTGTCCCTGTGCCACCCCCCTGCCACAGGTGCTGCACATGACCTTTGGGACAGACACGGTGGTGGCCCAGGGACGGAACGTGTCGGTGAATGGGGCAGCAGTGCCGGAGGGACGCCCCTACCTGCACAAAGGTGAGGTCCCCAAGGCCACCAGCCTGGGACAGGGCGAGGATGAGCCCCCAGAACCATCAGGAAGCACCAGGGCACGGTGATAACCAACTGCCACTGGGATCCCTGTCCCCATCCTGTCCCCATCCCGCCCCATCCCCTCGCACAGGGCTCGGTGTCACCTGGCCGGGTGACTGGGTGGCCGTGGCCAGCAGCCTGGGTGTGCGGGTGGCCTGGGACGGGCACCTGGCGGTGACAGTGACAGCGGAGCCCGAGCTGCGCGGTGGCACCTGGGGGCTCTGTGGCACCTACACCGACGACCCTGCAGGTGAGTCCCACACGCCCAGTGCCACCCCCCGCCCCGGGGGGCCGGGGGACACCCCCCGTGCCCCCACCCTGCCTGTCCCCCCAGATGACTTCCTGCTCCCCGACGGGGACATCGCTGCCGTCGCCGCCGCCTTCGGCAACGCCTGGAAGGTGCCGGTGGCCGGCACAGAGGTACCTGAGGGGCCAGGGTGACACCCCGTGCCCGTCTGGGGGTCCCCGGGGGTGGCCCCCGCGCTGAGGGACCCCCGGCTCAGCCCCCGTGCAGGGACGTGCCGGAGGGTGGCGGCAGGTGTGGCCCCGGCGAGGTGGCAGCGGCGGTGGCCACGTGCGGGCGGCTGCTGGCCCAGCCCTTCCGGCAGTGCCACGGCGAGGTCAGCGGCACCAGGGGGGCTTGGGGTGTCCCGGGGGGCGTCTCGGAGGGTCCTGAAAGGTTCTGGAATGTTCTAGGGGATCCATAGGCTGTCCCAGGTCCCAGGACTGGCCCGGGAAGTTCCGGGAGGCTGCTGGGAGTTCTGGGGATCCCAGAGTTGTTCTGGGATGTCCTGGGGGCTCCCAGGGGCTTCTGGGGGGTTTGGGAGGGTCCCAGGGGATTCCAGAGAGTCCTGGGGAGTTTTGGAACTTCCTGTGGGGTTCTGCAAAATCCCAGGGGGTCAACGGGGCAAAGAGTCCTGGGGTGTCCTGGGGGTCCCCAGGGATTCCGGGAGGTCCTGGAAGGTCTGGGAAATTCCAGGGGCTTCATCCGGAGGGAGGTCCTGGGATGTTCTGGGGTCTTCTGGGACATTCTGAGGGGTCTTGGAGGATTCTCACTGCTGCTCCACCCCCCAGGTGGACCCCAGCGGGTTCTATGCAGCGTGTGTGGCGCTGCTGTGCGGGGACGGGGACCCTGTGTCACCCCCCGGTCCCCTGCCATCCCCCGGTCCCCTGTCACCCCCCGGTCCCCTGTCCCCCCACGGTCCCCTGTCACCCC
>NW_024524445.1:125877-134346 GCF_017590135.1 Pyrgilauda ruficollis
CCCGGTCCCCCGCCCTCCGCCGCCTGCGCCACCTTCGCCGCCTACGCCCGGGAGTGCTCCCGCCGCCAGGTCGATGTCCCCTGGCGCCATCCCGGCTTCTGCGGTAGGAACTGGCGTGTCCCCTCCCCGACCCACCCCCCGCGGTGCCGCCGGTGCCACCGCGGTGTCGCCTCTCCTCAGAGCGCCGCTGCGACGCGGGGCAGCGCTTCTCCGACTGCGTGTCCCTGTGCCCGGTCACCTGTGTCACCGCGGGCGGCGCCGAGCAGGGGACCTGCCACCGCCACTGCCACGGCGGCTGCGAGTGCGGCCCGGGGCTGGCCCGGGACGGGGCGCGCTGTGTCCTCCCGGCCGCCTGCCCCTGCCACCACCGGCGACAGCGCTACGAGCCCGGCCAGAGCATCCGCCAGCGCTGCAACCGCTGGTGGGTGGCACCGCGGTGACAGCGGTGGCACCGGGCTGGCACCCACTGCGGGGCAGCCAGCTGATGGGCAGGGTCCCCTTTGGCGTGCCCCCCTCCCTCCCGGTGTCCTCCATGGTGTCTCCTCAGCCTGGGGTTCCTGCAGAGTGTTCCCCTTTATCCCATGTTCTCTGTGATGTCCCCTGCTGTCCCAGTGTCCCCTGCCACGTGTCCCCCAGTCTGGAGTCCCCCAGGGTGTCCCCGCGTTACTCCGGGGTCCCCTGCAGTGTCCCCCCTTCGCCCCGGCGCCCCCTCTCCCGCTGACCGGTGTCCCCGGTGTCCCCAGCACGTGCGAGGGTGGCCGCTGGCGCTGTGACCAGCAGCGGTGCCCGGCCGAGTGCGCGGTGCTGGGGGGACGTCACTTTGTCACCTTCGACCGCCGCCGCTTCTCCCTGCCGGCCGCCTGCGCCCACACCCTGGTGGAGGTGAGGGGACACGGGGGACATCGGCGGTGGCCGAGTGGTGACGGGGCGGTGCTCTGGTAGTGGCCGTGGTGTTGTGCTGGTGGCGGGGAGGTGGCCGCGGTGGCCGTGGGGGTGGCTGGGGTGTGATGGGGAGGTGGCCGTGGTGGCAGGGCTCTGCCGGGGGCTGTCACCGTGTCTCTGTCCCCAGGACTTCGTGGCGGGGCGGCTGCTGATCACAGCCGAGCACGAGCCGTGTGACAGCCCCCGGCCCCTGGGCTGTCCCCGCAGCCTCACCGTCACCACCAGCCGCACCACGGCCCGGCTGCACGGCACAGGTGACACGCCTGGACAGGACAGGGACAGGGACCGGGACCGGCATCATCCCCATACCCTGGTGGTGTTGTGGCAGCCGCCCCAGTGCCTGTCGCCAGTGTCCCTGTGGCAGCGGGTCTCATCCCTGTGCCCATCCCCCTGTCCCCACGGCGGTGGGTGACATCCCAGTGCCCGTTCCCAAATCTCCGTGGCAGCGGGAGCCACTCCAGCGCCTGTCCCTGATGTTCCCACGGCGATGGGCCCCATGCCGGTGGCCGCCCCATGGAGCCACTGCTGTCGCCCTCAGGGGAGGTGACAGTGGCCGGGCGGGAGGTGACGCTGCCCTTCTCCGGTGCCGAGCTGAGCATCCGCCGCGCGTCCTCGGCCTTCCTGCACCTGCAGCTGCCCGACGCCCACCTGCTCTGGGGCCTGGGGACCCCCGACACCTTCGTCACCCTCCAGCCCTCCATGGCCGGCACGGTGAGTGGGACAGCGGGGACGCGCGGGGTGAGCCAGCGGGACGGATGGCATGGGATGGGATGGCATGGGATGGGAATGGGAATGGGGACAGGATGGGGTGTGTTTAGTATCAGGATGGGATGGGGATGGGACAGGATGGGATGGGGATGGGACGGGACAGGATGGGGATGGGGTGAGGTGACGTCTGCCCCCCGGTGACCCTCCCATGTCCCCCCAGACGAGCCGTGTCCCGGGGGGCAGCAGTACCTGGACTGTGGGGGTCCCTGCGGCCGTTCCTGCTCAGAGCCCCCCGGAGCCAGTGACTGTCCCCCCCCGGACACCCTCTGTGTCCCCGGCTGTCGCTGCCCCCCGGGGCTGCTGCTGGCCCAGGGGGGCCAGTGTGTCCCCCCTGCCGCCTGCCCGTGTCCCCGCGGCGCCCGCCTGTACCCCCCCGGCGCCCGCATCCACCGCGGCTGCCAGGCCTGGTGGGTCCCGGGGCAATCTGGGGGTGGCGGGGAGGTTCGGGGTGCTGGAGGGTCACCCACAGGACGGGGGACCCCAGGCAGAATGTGGCGGTGACGGTGACACGTGATGAAACCCCTTCAGCCCGGTGTGACACCCCGCGGGGCGGAGGGGCTTTCGTCCCCTGTCCCACCGTGGGGACAGCGACGGGGCCGCGGCAAACCGGGGAGCGGGGGGGACCCCGTTAGGGGCCCTCGGTGGCATGTGGGCTCCGGGGGGATGGGGGTGCAGAGACCCCGTTGTGGGGGGCATGAGGGGTGAGCGTGGGAGATGGGGACCGTGCCATGGGGGTCTCAGCGGAATGTGAGGGCTGGGGCTTGGGGGGCACCGATGAGGGGGCTCGGAAGTTGGAGGGTGCTGGAGATGGGGGTGAGAACCCTGGGGGGGTTCTGTGGGATTTGGGGGCTCAGAGTGTTGGAGGCTGCTGGAGATGGGGGTGGGGACCCCAGGGAGGGGTTCGGTGGGATTTGGGTTCTGGGGACCCCGCCGAGGGGTCTCAGACACGGACGGGGGTCCCTCCCGCCCCCCGCAGTGTGTGCGCAGGGGGGTCGTGGCGCTGCGCCCCCGCCCCGTGTCCCCCCGGCCCGCGCTGCCCCCCGGGGCTGCTGCACGCCCCCGGCTCCTGCCTGCGCCGCTGCGACCCCGCCGAGCCCTCCGGCACCTGCGGCGGCCCCGCCGACGGCTGCGTGTGTCCCCCCGGGACCCTCTTCCTGGTGGGTGACACCCCCGGGGGATGGGGGCGCGGGGGTCTCTGGGGATGGCCGTGCTGTGGGACGGAGGTGAGACCGGGGGACACGGGGGGACACGGGGGTGGCCGTGCTGTGGGACGGAGGTGAGACCCCGGGGGGAGAGGGGGGGTCCCTGGGGAACCCTTGAGGGTGGCCGTGCTGTGGGACAGAGCTGGGACCGCGGGGGGACACGGCTGGGGGTCCGCAGTGCTGGGGGCTGTGGGGGATCCCTGGCGCTGGCGGTGCCACGGCGGTGTCACCATGTCGGGCTCCACGGTGCCACCAAGGTGGTGTCACCATGCGGGGTCCCTGGTGCCGCACGGGGTGTCACCATGCGGGGTCCCTGGTGCCGCACGGGGGGTCACCATGGCGGGGTCCCTGGTGCCGCTCGGGGTCCGCGGTGCTGGTGGCACCTCGGGGGGGTCCCGCTGGTCCGCGGTGCCAGCCCTGCCCGCCGCGGTGCCCGCAGGGACCCGCGTGTACGTGCGCGTGTCCCCGCGGCTGCGCGGCCGCCTGGCCGGGCTCTGCGGCAACTTCGACGGCGACGCCGAGAACGATTTCGGGAGCCCGGACGGGGCCCTCGAGGCGACCCCCGAGGTCTTTGGGGACTCCTGGCGCCTCAGCCCGCTCTGCCCCGAGGCCGACGGCCACCGCCCGCACCCCTGCGAGGTACGGGGACAGGGGGACATGGGGACAGGGGGCAGGGGGGGTCCCTGGGGAACCCTTGAGGGTGGCCGTGCTGTGGGACAGAGCTGGGACCGCGGGGGGACACGGCTGGGGGTCCGCAGTGCTGGGGGCTGTGGGGGATCCCTGGCGCTGGCGGTGCCACGGCGGTGTCACCATGTCGGGCTCCACGGTGCCACCAAGGCGGTGTCACCATGTCGGGCTCCACGGTGCCACCAAGGTGGTGTCACCATGCGGGGTCCCTGGTGCCGCACGGGGTGTCACCATGCGGGGTCCCTGGTGCCGCTCGGGGTCCGCGGTGCTGGTGGCACCTCGGGGGGGTCCCGCTGGTCCGCGGTGCCAGCCCTGCCCGCCGCGGTGCCCGCAGGGACCCGCGTGTACGTGCGCGTGTCCCCGCGGCTGCGCGGCCGCCTGGCCGGGCTCTGCGGCAACTTCGACGGCGACGCCGAGAACGATTTCGGGAGCCCGGACGGGGCCCTCGAGGCGACCCCCGAGGTCTTCGGGGACTCCTGGCGCCTCAGCCCGCTCTGCCCCGAGGCCGACGGCCACCGCCCGCACCCCTGCGAGGTACGGGGACAGGGGGACATGGGGACAGGGGGCATTAGGGACATGGGGGGACGGCGGTGACACGGGGAGACGTGGGGAATTGACAGGGGTACACGGGGACTGGATGGGGACACAGGGAGGAGCTGGCAGGGGGACACTGGAGGACACAAGACCTGGCAGGGGGACATCGGGGTTACAAAAGGACATGGGGCTGTGATGGCCCAGGTCGGTGAAGGATCAAACCCAGACGGGAGGAGGATGAGGGGGTGTTTGAGTCTCGGCTGAAATCCTCTGGGGTCTCGTCCCCGGCGCTCCGGGGGGGCTGACTGACCCCTGCGAGTTTGCCTGAACCGGGACAATGGGGGGGACACGGAGTCAGCGGGGGCCCGGCTGGGGACACACGGGGGGTCTGACGGGGTGTCCCCTCCTGGACAGCCCCCAGCCCGAGCTGCACAGACCATGCCGGGGGCTGTGGGGGGCAGTGGGGGGCACAGGAGGGCACGGGAGGCTGGCGGTGGCCGCAGGGGTGGCGGGGTGTCGCGCGGGGCACACGGGGGTCTGACGGGGTGTCCCCTCCAGGACAGCCCCCAGCGCTCGGCCTGGGCGCGGGCTCGCTGCGGGGTCCTGCGGCACCGGCTCTTCGCCCCCTGCCACGACCTGGTGCCCCCCCAGCGCTTCTACGAGTGGTGCCTGTTCGACGCCTGCGGGTAAATTCGGGGGGCTCGGGGCTCCCCAAGCCCCAGGGGGCTCCCGGGCCCTGTCCCACGGCGCGTGTCCCAGGTGTGACAGCGGCGGGGACTGCGAGTGCCTGTGCACGGCCCTGGCCGCCTACGCCGAGGAGTGCGGCCGGCGGGGGAGACCCCTGCGCTGGCGGAGCCAGGGGCTGTGCCGTGAGCCCGGGGCCTGGGGGGCACGGGGGGACCGGGAGAGGACTGGGGGGTCCGGGAGGGGCTGGGAGGTCACGGTGCCACCCCTGTGCCCCCCCTCAGACGGGCTGTGCGTGGAGCCCCCCGCCTGCCCCTGCTTTTGGGACGGCTTCGCCTTCCCGGCCGGGACCACCGTGACCCAGGGCTGCAGCAACTGGTGAGGCACTGGTGTGTACTGGGAGCCCGGGCACGACCTGCTGGGGCACCGGGACAGCGGGGTGGGGGGACACCGGGACACTGAGACACCGGGACAGCGGGGTGGGGGGACACCGGGACACTGAGACACCGGGACAGCGGGGTGGGGGGACACAGGGACACCAGGATGTGGGGACACCGGGACACCAGGACATGGGGACACAGAGACACGGGGGAAATGGGATTTTACGATCCTGGGTTCCCAGGACATTGGGACACCAGGACACAGAGACACTGAGATTTGGGACCCCAGGACCGCAGGACACTGACACTGGGACAGGGGAACACCGGAACGCCGGGGCACCGGGGGGGGGTGGGACACTGGTACCGGGACCCCCGGCCCCGTGTGAGTGCCGCCCGTCCCCCGCCCTCAGCACGTGCCTGGGGGGGCGCTGGCAGTGCCCCCCGAGCCCGGCCCCGTGTCCCGCCGCCCCCGGCTGCGCCCCGTGGGAGTTCCGCTGCCGGGGCGGGGGTCTCTGCGTGCCGGGGGCGTGGCTCTGCGACAACGAGGACGACTGCGGGGACGGCTCGGACGAGCTGTGCGACCCCCCCTGCGCCCCCCAGCAGCCCCGCTGCCCCGGCGGGCGCTGCCTGCCCTGGGGGGCGCGCTGCGACGGTGTCACCCACTGCCCCGACGGCTGGGACGAGGCGGGGTGTCCCCCCCGGGCCTGCGCCCCCCCCGAGTTCGCCTGTGCCGGGGGTCGCTGCCTCCCCCCTGCGCGGGTCTGCGACGGGCGGCTCGATTGTCCCCCCGGGGACGACTCGGACGAGGCGGGTGAGTGAGCACGGGGGGCTCGGGGGTCCTGGGAGTGGGGGGCTGCAGGGAGTTTTGGGGTCCTGGGGAAATAGAGAGCCCTGCAGGCCTTGAGGTGTGTGCCCCACAGTGGGGTCCCTGAGCCCCCCAACCCTGGGGGTCTGTGCCCCACACTGAGGGTCCCTGAGCCCCCCAACCCTGGGAGTGACGCTGCTCGGGAGCCCCCCAGAAGCAGAGAGCCGCCTGTGCCCCGTGGGGTGCCAGTGCCCCAGGTCGGGGTGTCCGCGCCCACCTGGGGGTCCCGTCCCCGCAGGCTGCGCCCCCCGCTGCGGGCCGGGGCAGTTCAGGTGCGGGGGGGGCCGGTGCGTCCCCTACCCCCACCGCTGCGACGGCCGCGACGACTGCGGCGACGGGAGCGACGAGAGCGGCTGCGCCTGCCCCGAGGGGCACCTGCCGTGCCCCGGGGGGGGCTGCCAGCCCCCCGCCGCCATCTGCGACGGCCGCCGCCACTGCCCCGACGGCGCCGACGAGGCCAATTGTCCCGGTGAGGGGCGCGGGGGGGACACCCCCTCTGGGAACCCCGCCTGGGAACCCCCCCCCCGGCCCCTCTGCCCTGGCGCCGTCCCACCGGGGACCCCCACCTGGGACCCTCCACCCTGGGGACCCCTACCTGGGGACCAGCCCGGGACCCCTCTGCCCTGGGACCACCCCACCGAGAGCCCTCTCTGGGGACCTCACCCCGTGACATCCTCACCCAGGAGCCCCCCCGGGACCCCCTCCCCCCCTTTGGACACCGCTCCCCCGCGGCGGCGGTGTCACCGCTGTCCCCGTGTCCCCAGCGCGGGCCACCTGCGCCCCCGGGACGGTCCCCTGCCCCGACGGCTCCTGCGTGCCGGAGGTGGCCGTGTGCGACGGCGCTCGCGACTGTCGCGACGGCTGGGACGAGAGTCCGGCGGGGTGCGCGGTGGCGCTGCCCCCCGCGCCGCTGTCACCTGTCACCGCTGTCACCGCTGTCACCGCCACTGTCACCGCTGTCACTGGCATCGTCGCCGACGCTGTCACCGCTGTCACAGCCGACACTGCCATCGCGGTCACCAGCGCCATCGGCACTGTCGCCAGCACTGTCACTGTCAGTGACACTGACGCTATCGCCGACGCCGCCCCCGACACCGCTGCTGTCACCGCCGCTGTCCCTGCCGCTGTCACCGCCGCTGTCACCGCCCCGGCAGCGCCCTGTCCGCCCCGGTCCCTGCGCTGCGACAGCGGCGGGTGCGTCCCGCGGGGGTGGCGCTGCGATGGCGACAGCGACTGTCCCGATGGCAGCGACGAGGGAGGCTGCGACCCGCCGTGCGCCCCCGGCCACCTGCCCTGCGACCCCCCCTGCGAGCCCGGGCGCGGCCCCTGCGCCCCCGCCTGCGTCCCCCCGGGCCGCCTCTGCGACGGCGTCCCCGACTGTCGCGACAGCGCCGACGAGAGCCCCCGGCTCTGCGGTGAGACCCCGGGAGCCGTCTCTGGGGACATCTGCGGGGGGCGGTCTGGGAGTGCCCCCCGTGTCGCCTCCCGGGAGGGAACGAGAAACTCGGCAGGGAGGGGGTCCCACGGGAGAGGGCCACACGCCCCGACCCGCGGGACCCCCTGAGCCCCCTCAGTCCCCTGGGGACCCCTGAGAGCCCTCGTACCCCCCCAGAGCCCCCCGGGCCCGGGAGCAGCCCGCGGAGTCCCTGCGCAGAGTTCGACTGCGGGGACGGGGAATGTGTCACCTTCCATCAGGTACCGGGGCCGGGGGTCCGCCACCCGCCCGGACCACCGCGGGTCCCGATCCCTTTCCAGGGACACCCAGGTGTCCCCTGCCCCTCCCGGTGTCACCCCCATGGTCCCTCGGTCATTCCCGCGATGTCCCCGACTCCCTCCCAGCGCCATCCCCGCTGCCTCCCGGCCCCTCCCGACGCCCCCTCGACCCCCCCTCCCGGTGTCCCTGGCTCCCCTCACCCCCTGCCGGTGTCACCTCGGTGTCCTGGTGTCCCATGACCCCTTTCAGTGCCACTTCAGTGTCCCCCAGCTCCCTCCCTGTGTCACCTAGGTGTCCTGGCGTCACCCCGGTGTCCTGGTGTCCCATGACCCCTTTCAGTGCCACTTCAGTGTCCCCCAGCTCCCTCCCGGTGTCCCCGACTTCCCCGGTGTCCCCGCCATGTCCCCGCAGTGTCCCCTCCAGCCGCGGTGTCCCCGCAGGTGTGTGACGGGCTGCGGGACTGCGCCTCGGCTGGGGACGAGCGGGGCTGCGGCCTCTGGGGGCCCTGGGGGCCCTGGGGGTCCTGCAGCCGCCCCTGCGGGCCCGGGGGGCAGCGCCGCGCCCGGGGGTGTCACCAGCGCCGCCCGGGGCTGCTGCGGGGCTGCCGCGGGCCCCGCGAGCAGGAGCGGCCCTGCTTCCACCGGGCCTGCCCGGGTGAGCGGGGGACCCGCGGCCTGGGGGGGCCGGGGCACC
>NW_024524445.1:134377-137060 GCF_017590135.1 Pyrgilauda ruficollis
GTTCTGTAGGGAAGGGGGCTGGTGGGGCAGGTGGTCTCCGTGTCTGACCCCTGCCCGCAGCCCCCTGTGCCCCGGGAGGGTGCCCCAACGCCTCGGGGTGCGCGGAGGGGCTGCGCCCCCTCCCCTGCGCCCCCTGCCCCGCCTCCTGCTCCGACCTGGCTGCCGCCGTCACCTGCCCGCGACCCCCGCCCTGCCGCCCAGGTGAGGGGGACACGGGGGGCTCGGGGAGGCTCCCCGGTGTGGGGGGCACCCCTGACGCCCCCGGCCCCCCAGGGTGCTGGTGCCCGGCGGGGCAGGTGCTGGACGCGGGCCCCGCGGGGTGCGTGCGGCCGCGGCAGTGCCCGTGCGGGGCCGGGGGGCGCCGCTACCCCCCGGGATCCCCGGTGCCCCTCGGCTGCCGCCTCTGCACCTGCCTCGAGGGACAGCTGCGACACTGTCGCCCCCACCCCGGCTGCTCAGGTGGGTCCCGGCCCGCTGCCGGCGGGGTCTCCGGTTCCGCTGTCCCCGCGGTGTCACCGGCGGGACCCCTCGCTGTCCCCGCGGTGCTGCCCGGGGCTCCCCCGGTGCCCGGGCGTCCCGGGTGACCCGGTGTCCCCCGCAGTGGACTGCGGGTGGTCGTCCTGGTCGCCGTGGGGCGCGTGCGCTGGCGGCTGCGGGACCCCCGGCGTGCAGTGGTCGTTCCGCAGCCCCTCGAACCCGGCCCGGCGCGGGGGGGGCCGCCACTGCCGCGGCATCTACCGCAAGGCGCGGAGGTCAGCGGGGCCGGGGGGCGGCCGGGGGGCGGCCGGGGGGTCCCGGCGGTGTGTGACGGTCCCTCTCGCAGGTGCCGCACGGCGCCGTGCCCGCGGTGCCAGCAGCGGGGCCGCTGGCGCGTCCCCGGCGAGCGCTGGCGGGGGGGGCCGTGCCAGCTGTGCCAGTGCCTGCCCGGCGGGGCCGTGCGCTGCGTCCCCTACTGTCCCCTCCGCGAGTCCGGCTGTCCCCAGGTGAGTGGGGGGCGCGGGGGGCGGGACGAGCCGCGGCTGGCGGTGGCGGTGACGCTGCCCGTGTCCCCAGGGCCAGGCGCTGCGGGAAGGGGACGCCGGCTCCTGCTGCTCCTGCGGCCCCGCGGGTGAGTCGGGGGTCCCGGGGGAGCCAGGGGAGGTGGAGGTGACCCCCGTCCCCTCGTGCCCGTCACCGCCGTGCCCGTCCCCGCTGCAGGTGACAACGCCACGGCCACCCCGCCCGGGATGACGACGGCGCTGTCCCCGCCCGGTGCCGAGGCCCCCGGCAGCCCCGGGTACGAGAGGGGCACGGGGGGAGCACCGGGATCTGGGGGTCCCCAAAGCCCGCGGGGGGCACTGGGGGCGTCCCCCGCTGCCCCCCTCCCTCACCTTGCCCCCTGCAGCCCCACGGCCGGGCCCGAGGGGCCCAGAAGCGCCGAGACCCCCCCGGAGTCCCCCAGCGCAGCCGGGGGCACCCCCAGAACCGTGACCCCGTCCGAGGACACCCCGAGACCCCCCGGAGGCTCCGCGACCCCCTACGAGACGGAGTTGTCCCCGCTGGCTCCCACGGGGGTGCCCGCCGCGACCCCCCCAGGTGAGGGGACCCCGGGAGGTGGGGGGGAACGGCCCCCCCAGAACGGCCGCCCCGGGCCGGGGCTCGGCACGGCCGGAGGAGTGCGGGGCTCCAGCAGCGGGACCACCGGGGCTGGGGGGGTGCAGGGGTGCGCCCCCAAAACACGGGGGTCACCCTGCCCCCCCCGCGTCCCCCAGGCTGCGCCCCCCTGCCCTGGGGAGGGTGGGGGTCCTGCAGCCGCTCCTGCGGGGTGGGGGTCGCTCTGCGGCGCCGGAGGGAGACCCCGCCCGAGGGGGGCTGCGCCCACACCCCCGACACCGACACCCGCGTCTGCTTCCTGCGAGCCTGCCCAGGTACCCCCAAACCCTGTGAGCCTGTCCAGGCACCCCCAAAGCCCGAGAGCCTGCCCAGGCGCCCCCAAACCCCGAGAGCCTTCTCGGGTAGCCCCAAACCCTGCGAGCCCTGCCCAGGCGCCCCCAAACCCTGTGAGCCTGCCCAGGCATCCCCAAACCCGCACCCGCCCGGGCTGCGACCCCCAGCAGGGGGGGACCCTGGAACCTTCAGTAGGGCGAGGACCCCCTTTGGGGTGGGACCCCCGGGGGTCTGGGCTCTGCGGGGAGTGGGACCGATGCCCGTGTCCCGGCTGGGACCCCCCGAGTCTGGGACCTCCCCAAGGCCTGGGACCCCCGTCCCCGGCCCATGGGGATCCTGGGGGGGGTCTCGGGGTCGGGAGTCCCCAGCTGCGGGGGGCTCGCTGCCACTCGAGGGTTCCGGAGGGTCCCCAGGGGGGCACTCTGGGTGAGGGGGTGCCGGGGGTGGCCCTGGGGCGGGGTGGGGGTGCTGACGCCCCTGACCGCCCCGTGCCCCCCCAGTGGCGGGCGGGTGGGCGCCCTGGGGGTCCTGGAGCGCCTGCGACGCCCCGTGCGGGGGGGGACAGCAGAGCCGCGGCCGCAGCTGCAGCGACCCCCCCCCAAAAAACGGGGGGCGGCCGTGCGAGGGAGGGGCCCTACAGAGCCGGCCCTGCAACCTGCGGCCTTGCGGGGACCCCCCAGGTACGGGGGCACGGGGGGCTTCGGACACCCCTCCAACATTGTTCCCCATCCCTAAACGCCACCACTGCCCCTCCCTG
>NW_024524445.1:137083-139377 GCF_017590135.1 Pyrgilauda ruficollis
GGTGGGGGGGATTTAGGGGTATCGGGAGGGTACAGGGGGCTGAAGCCACCCTGAACGCCCCCACCCCCAGGCTGCCGGTGCCGGCCCGGGCTGGTGCTGCAGGGGAGCGGCTGCATCGAGCCCAGGTACCCCAAAACCCCACTGGACCCCAACCCGGACCCTTCTGTACCCCAAATCCCAGCCGTACCTGGAACTGCCACACCCCAAAGCCATCTGTGCCCCGAGCCCCGGTGCTGGGCGTCCCCAGGAAATGGGACCCTGAGCACTGGGGGGCTCCTGGGGGGCACTGGGGGGCTCCTGGGGGCTCCCCAGCATTTGGAGCAACGCTCCTTTTCCCTCCAGCGCCTGCAGGGTCCCTGCGGGGGTGATGGGGGTCCCCGGCAACCGGGGCCCCCCTGAATCCTGCGGGTGGTCGCGCTGGACCCCCTGGACCCGCTGTGACTGCGGCACCGGGACCCGGCAGCGCTTCAGGTGAGGGGCGACCCCATAGCGGGGGTGTGACCCTTAACGGGGGGTCCTGACCCATAACGGTGGTCCTGTCCCATAGTGGGGGGTCCTGTCCCATAGCGGGGGGTCGTGCCCCACTCCCCACTCCCCACAGGTCTCCCACCAACCCCTCGGCCGCGGCGGGCGGTGCCCCCTGCACCGGGACCCCCCGGGAGGTTCGGGGCTGTCCCGAGCTCTGCAGACCCGGTACGTGCCAGGATCCCCCCGACCCCCGGGCCCCGGAGCTGGGACCCCCGAGTGCCACCGCGGGGGTCCCTCGATCGCCTCGTGTCCTTCTGTCCCAGAGCCCGAGAGCGCGGGGCCACCTGGGGCCACCGAGGCGCCCTGGCCCCCGGGGTCCCCACGGCCACCGGGGGGCACAGAGAGCCCAGAGTCCCCGGGGTCGCCGTGGGCGCTGGAGCCCGCGTGGGGCACGGAGCTGCCTTGGGAGCCGGGGTCCCTGGAGCCGGCGTGGGGCACGGAGACCCCGGAGACCCCCGAGCCCCCGGATACCCCCGAGCCTCCCGAGTCCCCCGAGTCCCCGGAGTCCCCGGACGCCGCGCTCGGCCGGTGGTGGCCGTGGAGCACGGGGTCCCCGGGGGTGCCGGTGTCGCCGCGGAGCACAGAGCCCGCCCTGGCCCCCGCGCCGCCGCTCCCCGCCCGTGGCCGGTGGTCGCCGTGGGGGCCCTGGGGCGGCTGCAGCGCTCCGTGCGGGGGGGGCGAGCGCTGGCGCCGCCGGGGCTGCGGGACCCCCCCGTGCCCGGGGCCGGCGCTGCAGAGCCAGAGCTGCCACAGCCACGTGTGCCGCGGTGAGTGCCACACGGGCAGCGCGACACGGGCAGCGCGACAGGGACACCGACAGGGACCCCGACACAGGGACCCCGACACGGGCAGCGCGACAGGGACACCGACAGGGACCCCGACAGGGACCCCGACACGGGCAGCGCGACAGGGACCCCGACAGGGACCCCGACAGGGACCCCGACAGGGACCCCGACAGGGACCCCGACACGGGCACCCCGACACCGGGACCCTCACCCAGAGACCCCAGTACAGAGAGCCCGAGACAGGGACCCGGACCCAGAGACTGTCACCCAGAAATGTCACCCAGAGCCCCCGAGCACAGCCCTGCCCTGTCCCACAGCCCTGCCCCACTGTGCCCCCCACCTCCGGCCCACAGCCCCCCCCAGCCCGCCAGACTGTCACCCAGAAATGTCACCCAGAGCCCCCGAGCACAGCCCTGCCCTGTCCCCCAGCCCTGCCCCACTGTGCCCCAGAGCTCTGCCCCACAGACCCCACAGACCCCCCAGCCCTGCCCCACAGCCCCCCCGTGCCCCACAGCTCCACCCCTCATCCCCTCTCCACACGCCCCATGGGGCCGGGGGTGTTGGGGGGCACAGGCCGGGTGCCCCCGGGGTGCTCAGGGGTGTTTTTTGGGGGCGGAGGCCGGCTGCCCCCCAGGCACTGAGCGTTTTTTCGGGGGCTGCAGAGGCGGGGTGCCCCCCGGGCCGGACCTTCCGTGAGTGCGGGGGGGGCTCCGGGTGTCCCCGGAGCTGCGCCCACCTTGGGGGGGCCGTGGGGTGCGCGGGGGGGTGCCAGGAGGGCTGTCACTGCCCCCCCGGGACCTTCCTGCACCGCCGCACCTGCCTGCAGGTGAGATCCCCCGGGCGAGCCCCCAAGGGCGCTGCCCCCAAATCCTGGGGTGGGAATGAGGGGGGGAGGATTTGGGGTTTAGGGGGGGGTCCACAACTCCACGGGTGCCCCTCAGAGTGGTCGGGGGTCCCGGGGTGGGGGATTCTGTTTGTGGG
>NW_024524445.1:140734-142579 GCF_017590135.1 Pyrgilauda ruficollis
TCTGTGCCCCGAGCCCCGGTGCTGGGCGTCCCCAGGAAATGGGACCCTGAGCACTGGGGGGCTCCTGGGGGGCACTGGGGGGCTCCTGGGGGCTCCCCAGCATTTGGAGCAACGCTCCTTTTCCCTCCAGCGCCTGCAGGGTCCCTGCGGGGGTGATGGGGGTCCCCGGCAACCGGGGCCCCCCTGAATCCTGCGGGTGGTCGCGCTGGACCCCCTGGACCCGCTGTGACTGCGGCACCGGGACCCGGCAGCGCTTCAGGTGAGGGGCGACCCCATAGCGGGGGTGTGACCCTTAACGGGGGGTCCTGACCCATAACGGTGGTCCTGTCCCATAGTGGGGGGTCCTGTCCCATAGCGGGGGGTCGTGCCCCACTCCCCACTCCCCACAGGTCTCCCACCAACCCCTCGGCCGCGGCGGGCGGTGCCCCCTGCACCGGGACCCCCCGGGAGGTTCGGGGCTGTCCCGAGCTCTGCAGACCCGGTACGTGCCAGGATCCCCCCGACCCCCGGGCCCCGGAGCTGGGACCCCCGAGTGCCACCGGGGCCCCTCGATCGTCTCGTGTCCTTCTGTCCCAGAGCCCGAGAGCGCGGGGCCACCTGGGGCCACCGAGGCGCCCTGGCCCCCGGGGTCCCCACGGCCACCGGGGGGCACAGAGAGCCCAGAGTCCCCGGGGTCGCCGTGGGCGCTGGAGCCCGCGTGGGGCACGGAGCTGCCTTGGGAGCCGGGGTCCCTGGAGCCGGCGTGGGGCACGGAGACCCCCGAGCCTCCCGAGACCCCGGAGACCCCCGAGCCCCCGGATACCCCCGAGCCTCCCGAGTCCCCCGAGTCCCCGGAGTCCCCGGACGCCGCGCTCGGCCGGTGGTGGCCGTGGAGCACGGGGTCCCCGGGAGTGCCGGTGTCGCCGCGGAGCACAGAGCCCGCCCTGGCCCCCGCGCCGCCGCTCCCCGCCCGTGGCCGGTGGTCGCCGTGGGGGCCCTGGGGCGGCTGCAGCGCTCCGTGCGGGGGGGGCGAGCGCTGGCGCCGCCGGGGCTGCGGGACCCCCCCGTGCCCGGGGCCGGCGCTGCAGAGCCAGAGCTGCCACAGCCACGTGTGCCGCGGTGAGTGCCACACGGGCAGCGCGACAGGGACCCCGACAGGGACCCCGACAGGGACCCCGACACGGGCAGCGCGACAGGGACCCCGACAGGGACCCCGACACGGGCACCCCGACACCGGGACCCTCACCCAGAGACCCCAGTACAGAGAGCCCGAGACAGGGACCCCGACCCAGACACTGTCACCCAGAAATGTCACCCAGAGCCCCCGAGCACAGCCCTGCCCTGTCCCACAGCCCTGCCCCACTGTGCACGGAAGCTCTGCCCCACAGACCCCACAGACCCCCCAGCCCTGCCCCACAGCCCCCCCGTGCCCCACAGCTCCACCCCTCATCCCCTCTCCACACGCCCCATGGGGCCGGGGGTGTTGGGGGGCACAGGCCGGGTGCCCCCGGGGTGCTCAGGGGTGTTTTTTGGGGGCGGAGGCCGGCTGCCCCCCAGGCACTGAGCGTTTTTTCGGGGGCTGCAGAGGCGGGGTGCCCCCCGGGCCGGACCTTCCGTGAGTGCGGGGGGGGCTCCGGGTGTCCCCGGAGCTGCGCCCACCTTGGGGGGGCCGTGGGGTGCGCGGGGGGGTGCCAGGAGGGCTGTCACTGCCCCCCCGGGACCTTCCTGCACCGCCGCACCTGCCTGCAGGTGAGACCCCCCGGGCGAGCCCCCAAGGGCGCTGCCCCCAAATCCTGGGGTGGGAATGAGGGGGGGAGGATTTGGGGTTTAGGGGGGGGTCCACAACTCCACGGGTGCCCCTCAGAG
>NW_024524445.1:142607-143468 GCF_017590135.1 Pyrgilauda ruficollis
TGGGGGGGCACGGCACCTTGGGGACACACGGAACTGTGGGGACAGAACTTGGGAGGGAGTCGGGTATATGTTGGGGGGCCATGACCCTGGGGGGCACACGGCACCTCGGGGGGGAGGGGGGCGCGTCACCATGGGGACGCACCTGCAGGGGCAAAGGGACACTGGGGGGCTGCGGGGACACCGGTGGTGCCAGCCGGGTCAATGCCCCGTGTGACCCCTCCGCCCCCCAGGACTCCCATCCCCCCCGAAGGCGGGGGGGGACCCTGCGGGCCCCCCCAGGAGCAGGCTCGGAGCTGCGAGGAGGCGCCGTGCCCCCCCCTGTGCCCCTGGGCGGGGGGCGAGCGGGCCCTGGGCGAGCGCTGGAGCCCCGGCCCGTGCCGGCAGTGGTGAGTTGGGGGGGCCGGGGGGGCCGGGGCGGCCTGAGCGCCCCCCACCCACCGCGTGTGTCTCCCCCCGCAGCACCTGCACCCCCGAGGGACCCGAGTGCTGGGACACGCCGTGTGCGGCCGGTATGGGGGGCCGGGGGGGGATTGGGGAGTCCTGGGGAGGAGGGCAGGGGGGTCTCACAGGGCATTGGGGGGTCTGGAGGGGACGGGAGGATGAGGGGGGGTCCTGAGGGTCCCGGTGACCCCGGTGTTCCCCCTTGTCCCCCCCCAGAGCCGTGTGTCTGGAGCCCCTGGGGGCCCTGGGGGCCCTGCGGAGACCCCTGTGCGGGGGGGTCCCGCCTGCGCCACCGGCACCCCCTGAACGCCGAGCCCCCCGGGCGGGCGTGTGCGGGGGTCCGCACCCAGAGCGAGAGCTGCAGCTCCAGCGCCTGCCCCGGTAACCCCCGCGCTGCCCCCCCGGCACCCCCTCCCTCCC
>NW_024524445.1:144140-145244 GCF_017590135.1 Pyrgilauda ruficollis
CCCCGCACACCCCGTGTCCCCCCTGTCCCCCTCGCCCCCTCTCTCCGCCCTGTCCCCCCTCTCTCCCGAGCCCGCCCTGTCCCCCGCCGTGTCCCCCTGGTCCCCCTGGTCGCGCTGCTCCCGCAGCTGCGGCGGCGGCACCCGGAGGCGGCAGCGGCAGTGCCGGGAGGGCCCCGCGGCGGGGCCGCGCTGCGGGGAGAGCCCCGGGGAGGAGACGGCGGCGTGTAACCCCCAGGCGTGCCCCGGTGAGAGCGGGGACACCGGGGGACACGGGGGCAGCGGTGGAAAGGAGGCATGGAGGGAACGGGGGAGGGAACGGGGAACGGAGCGGTGGGAGAACGGGAGAGGGGGATGGAGGGATGGGAGAACTGGGGAAGGGGAACGGAGAGATGGAGGGATGGGAGAACAGGGGAAGTGCGGTGGAGGTAGCGAGGAAGGGAGGGAGGTAGCGAGGAAGGGAGGGAGGGAGGGAGGGAGGGTGGTGGGCGGAGGGCCGGGATCAGAGCGGTGCCGGTGCCGTTCCCGATGCCATTCCCGGTGCCGTTCCCGGTGCGTTCCCAGTGCCGTTCCCGGTGGCCCCAAGCTGCCCCCCGGGCGAGGTATGGCTGGACCCCGGCCCCGCCTGCGAGCGCAGCTGCCAGGACCTGGCGGAGCCCCCCGGGACCTGCGGGGGGACCCCTGCGACCCTCGGTACCTCCGGGACCCCCGGGACCCCCGTGACTCCGGGCAGCTCCAGCACCCCCGGGATGCCCGCGGCCCCCACGACCCCCGGCACTCTCGGGACCCCCTCGCCCCCCCCGCGCTGCGCCTGCGCCCCCGGCCGGTACCGGAACGGCTCCGGGCACTGCGTGAGCGCGGGGGACTGCGGCTGCCGGCACCGCGGGGCGCTGCGAGCGGTGAGCAGGGCGGGGGGCCAGGGGGGGTCCCTGACCCCCTGGGGGTCCCTGACCATTGTTCGGGGTCCGTGCCCCCCTGCAGGCCGGCAGCGAGTGGCAGGAGCCGTGCGGGACCTGTCGCTGCTCCGAGGGACGCGTCACCTGCGCCACCTCCTGCCCCGCGCTCACCTGCCCGGAGGTGCGGGGCTCCGGGGGGCTCCGGGGGGCT
>NW_024524446.1:0-2091 GCF_017590135.1 Pyrgilauda ruficollis
CGGTTGCGCCGCTCCCGGGAGCGGCTGCGCCGTTTGCGGTCGCGGCTGCGGGAGCGGCTGTGGGAGCGCTTGCGGTGCCGGTTCTCCTTGTCCCGCTCTGGGAACGGGGCCAGATGGGGCAGAAAAACACAAAAACATTGAAAAACGGGAAAAACAATCCCAAAAAATTTAAATATGACTGAAGAGACACAAAAAATCCCGAAAAATCCCCAAAAAAACCCAAAAACCAGGCCCCAAAATAAACCTGAATCCACTGGTTCTCCTTGTCCCGCTCTGGGAGGGGCCAGACGGGGCAGAAAAACACAAAAACATTGAAAAACGGGAAAAACAATCCCAAAAAATTTAAATATGACTGAAGAGACACAAAAAACCCAAAAAATCCCCAAAAAAACCCAAAAAACCGAGTCCCGAAATGACCCCAACCCATCAGTTCTGCTTGTCCCGCTCTGGGAACGGGGTCAGATGGGGCAGAAAAACACAAAAAAATAAAAAAAAAGGAAAAATAATCCCAAAAAATTTAAATATGACTGAAGAGATACAAAAAATCCCGAAAAATCCCCAAAAAAACCCAAAAAACTGAGCCCCAAAATGACCCAAACCCATCAGTTCTCCTTGTCCCGCTCTGGGGAGGGGGCTAGAGAAATCAAAAAACCCAAAAAAATTTTAAAAATGGGAAAAAAAAATCCAAAAAATTAAATAAGTAACTGAAAAGACGCAAAAAATCCTAAAAAACCCCCCAAAAAAACCCAAAAATCCAGGCCCCAAAATAACCCTGAATCCCCTGGTTCTCCTTGTCCCGCTCTGGGGAGGGGTCAGGGGGCTCAGAAAAACCCAGAAAATTTAAAAAAAAGAGCAAAAAGAATCCCAAAAAATAAAAGAAAATGAAAAGAAGCAAAAAAAACCCTGAAAAAGCCCCAAAATCACCCCGAAAGTCTCCCCAAAATTCCCAAATTCCGACAAAATAACTGTGAACTTCCCTCCAAAATCACCCCAAATTCCCCCCCAAATAACCCCTAATTCACCCCAAAAATAACCCTGAGTTCCCCCCAAAAATAATCCCAAATTTCCCCCCGGGGTCTCCCCGCGAGGCGCGGGGGGGGGCGGGGCCGCTACCTTGCTTGTTCTCGTTCAGCTGCCGCT
This sequence comes from Pyrgilauda ruficollis, assembly GCF_017590135.1. NCBI lineage: Eukaryota > Metazoa > Chordata > Aves > Passeriformes > Passeridae > Pyrgilauda > Pyrgilauda ruficollis. The sequence continues at coordinate 1,141 of NW_024524446.1, forward strand.
CGAACTCGTCGAAGTCGGACATGGCGGCGCCGGCCGAGCCCTCACGGAGCCCTCACGGAGCCCTCACGGAGCCTCCCGGTGCCTCCCGCTCCTCTCCGGGCCGCGCTCAGGCCGCGCTCGGCTGCGCTCGGCCACTTCCGGCCGCGCTCGGCCACTTCCGGCGCCGCTCGGGCCGCGCTCGGCGATTTCCGCCGCCGGTTCGGGGCCTTTCCGCCGCACTTCGGGCCTTTCCGTCGCTGCTCGGGTGTTTCCGCAAAAGCTCCCTGATTTCCGTCGCTGCTCGGCTTTTTCCGCTCAGGCTCGCCGCTTTCCGTCACTGTTCGGGTTTTTCCGGCGCCATCCGAAGCTTTCCGGTTCCGGTGGCCGTCCGCCGCAGTTCCGGGTGCTCTCGGTTCTCTCCGGTTACCGTTCGGCTCTTCCCGCCGCCGTTCCGGGCCCTTTTAACCGTTTTCCGTCACTTTTCGCCCTTTTCTGTCACTTTTGGCCGCTTTCCCTCCCTGCTCGCACCCCCTCAGCTCCTCTACGTCACTTCCACCGGGGCCCGCTCAACTTCCGGTAAAACCAGGCCCTCCGGTTGGCCCCGCCCCCTCCGGTGCGGCCCCGCCTCTTTCTCTGTTTGTCCCGCCCCTTTTCACGCTGGCCCCGCCCCTTCCCCTCAGGGGGGATTTTGGCGGGAAACGGGAGCGGCGATGGCGACCCCTGGCGGCCGGCGGGAATTCTCGCCGGGGCCCAAATCTCGCGAGATTTCACCTTTTGGGGCGCTTTTTCCCCTTTTTTATGGTTTTTGTCCCAAAATCGTCCCCGAGGGGACCCCAGAGCGAGCCCGGGGGGGCTGGGGGGGATTTGGGGATCCCTGGTTTTGGGGAGTCCCCGGGATGAGGAGAAAAAAGGGAAAATTGGGAAAAAATCGTGAAAAATTGGGAGAAATCGGGAAAAATTGGGGAAAATTGG
>NW_024524447.1:0-2090 GCF_017590135.1 Pyrgilauda ruficollis
CCAAAAATCCATTTTTTCCCCCTAAAATCCCCCAAAAATCCCATTTTCCCCAAAATCCCAATTTTCCCAAAATCCCCTTTTTTCCCCAAAATCCCCTTTTTTCCCAAAATTCCCCATTTTTCCCAAAATCCCGTTTTTTCCCCCCAAATTCCCACCTCGGTCAGGTTGAACCTCACGTGGTGGCAGACGATGTCGAACTTGTACCCCCAAAATCCCCTGAAATCCCCCAAACCCTCTCTGAAACTTTCCAAAATTCCTGGTTTTTTTCCCCAAATCCCATTTTTCCCAAAATCCCGTTTTTTCCCCCCAAATTCCCACCTCGGTCAGGTTGAACCTCACGTGGTGGCAGACGATGTCGAACTTGCGCCCCCAATATCCCCACCAAAAATCCATCTTTTCCCCCTAAAATCCCCCCAAAATCCCCATTTTTCCCAAAATCCCCATTTTTCCCCAAATCCCATTTTTCCCAAAATCCCGTTTTTTCCCCCCAATCCCACCTCGGTCAGGTTGAACCTCATGTGGTGGCAGATGATGTCGAACTTGCGCCCCCCGGGGCGGAAGCCGCGCACGCGCTCCGCGCGGAAGGGGGAGGGGTAGCCGAACTGGTAGCGGTGGGGGAGGGCGAAGCGCAGCTGTCGCGACTCGCCGTATCGCGACAGGACGTTCACCACGCTGCTGCCGCCCGTCTTGTGCGTCTTCAGGAACACCACGTGCGAGCGCGGCCGGCACGGCGGCGCGGGGGCGGCCCTGGGCATGTCGGGACAGCCGCCGTGTCGCGACATTGGTGCCGGAAATCCCCGCTGAAATCGCGATATTTAGCCCCAAAATCCCGAGGTTTGGCCCAAAAAAATCCCGGGTTTTGCCCCCAAAATCTCGGGATTTCCTCCCTGAATTCTGCTATTTCGCATCCTGGTATTAATATCGCACATGGATATCGCGATATTCGTCCCCAAATCCCGATATTTGCCCCCAAAATCCCGATATTTCCCCTCTAAATCACGATATTTGCCCCCAAAATCTCGGGATTTCCTCCCTAAATTTTTGTATTTCCCATCCTTATCCCGATATCGCACGCGGATATCGCGATATTCATCCCTAAATCCCGACATTTGCTCCCCAAATCCTTGTGGGAGCAGGGCCGGCCGGATTTTGGGATTTCTTTGGGAATTTTGGGATTTCCCCTGAGATTCCCCCAGGAATTTCAGGATTTTCCCAGGAATTTGGGGATATTCCCTGGAAATTCGGGATAATCCCCTGGAATTTTGGGATTTCCCCTGGGAATTTTGGGATTCTCCCAGGAATTTTGGGATATTCCCCTGGGAATTTTGGGATCTCCTCTGGAATTTCCCCTGAGATTCCCCCAGGAATTTCAGGATTTTCCCAGGAAATTTGGGGATAATCCCCTGGAATTTCGGGATATTCCCCTGGGAATTTTGGGATCTCCTCTGGAATTTTGGGATTTCCCCTGAGATTTCCCCAGGAATTTCAGGATCTCCCCCCAAGAATTTCAGGTTTTCCACTAGAATTTTGGGATTTCCCCCCGGGATTTTCCCCTGGAATTTCGGGATTCACCCAGGAGCTTCAGGATTTTCCCTGGAATTTCAGGGTTTCCTCAACAATTTTGGGGTTTCCTCAAGAATTTCAGGATTTTCCCAGGAATTTTGGGATCTCCCCCTGGATTTGGGGTCTCCCTTGCAGGTTTTGAGGTTCCCTGCAGGTTTTGGGGTTTCCCCTGGAATTTTGGGATCTCCCCTGGAATTTTGGGATTTCCCCTCGAATTTCGGGGTCTCTCCTGGAATTTTGGGATGTCCCCTGGAATTTTGGGGTCTCCCCCGGAATTTTGGGGTTTCCCCTGGAATTTTGGGATTTCCCCTCGAATTTCGGGGTCTCTCCTGGAATTTTGGGATCTCCCCTGGAATTTTGGGATTTCCCCTTGAATTTCAGGGTCTCTCCTGGAATTTTGGGATTTCCCCTGGAGTTTTGGGGTCTTCCCCAGAATTTTGGGGTCTCCCCCGGCATTTTGGGGTCTCCCCCGGTTTCGGGGTCCCCCCGAGTTTGGGGTCCCCCCCGGTTCGGGGTCTCACCTGCGG
>NW_024524448.1:0-2090 GCF_017590135.1 Pyrgilauda ruficollis
ATCCCCCTGAATTGTCCCCAAATCCCTGCCAGGGTCACCTTCTGTCACCGGTGGGACCGGCCCCCATGGGCTGGGGACACTTGGGGACATTGGGGGACATTGAGGGGACACTTGGGGACATTGAGGGGACATTGGGGGATTCAGGGGACACTTGGGGACATTGAGGGGACACTGCAGGGACACTTGGGGACATTGAGGGGACATCGAGGGGACATTAAGGGGTTCAGGGGACACTTGGGGACATTGGGGGGACATTGAGGGGACTTGGGGGGACACTTGGGGACATTGAGGGGACACTTGGGGACATTGGGGGGACATTGAGGGGACATTGAGGGATTCAGGGGACACTTGGGGACATTGGGGGGACACTTGGGGACATTGGGGGATTCAGGGGACACTTGGGGACATTGGCGGGACATTGAGGGGACACTTGGGGACATTGAGGGGACACTGAGGGGACACTTGGGGACATTGCGGGGACATTGAGGGGACTTGGGGGGCCATTGAGAGGACACTTGGGGACATTGGGGGGACACTTGGGGACATTGAGCCTGTGTGACACTTGGGGACATTGGGGGGACATTGAGGGGACATTGAAGGGACATTGAGGGGACACTTGGGGACATTGGGGGGGGCACAGGGAGGTGGCTCCGGAGGCTTGAGGGACACTGGGGACACCGGAGGCGCCACCTGGGGACACAAACGGGGACAGGGACACAAACGGGGACAGGGACTCGAGCTGTGACAAGAACTGGGGTGGGGACAGGAACCGGGATGGGGACACCACGGGGACAGGGACACCATGGGGACATTGTGGGGACACGGTGGGGACAGAGAACGGGGTGGGGACACTGTGGGGATATAGATGGGGACAGGGAGCAGGATGGGGACAGGGACTGGGACAGGGACACGAACCGGGATGGGGACAAAGACCGGGATGGGGACAGGGACACCATGGGGACAGGGACTGGGATGGGGACACTGTGGGGACACAGACTTCAGTGGGGACATGGAGCAGGACGGGGACAAGGAGGGGGACAGGGACAGGGACGGGGACACAGATTTCAGTGGGGACAGGAACCACGATGGGGACAGGGACACAAACTGGGATGGGGACAGGAACCGAGACGGGGACAAAAGACCGCGATGGGGACCTGAACTGGGACTGGGGACACAAAATGGGACAGGGACACGATGGGGACAGGAACTGGGATGGGGACAGGAACTGGGACAGGGACACCATGGGGACAAGAACTGGGATGGGGACAAGAACCAGGACAGGGACACAGAATTCGATGGGGACAAGAACTGGGACAAGGACATGAACTGGGACTGGGGACACAAACTGGGATGGGGACACGGTGGGGACAGGAACTGGGATTGGGGACAGGGACACAATGGGGACAGGAACTGGGATGGGGACAAGGACTGGGGACAGGAACTGGGATTGGGGACACGATGGGGACAGGAACTGGGATTGGGGACAGGAACTGGGATGGGGACACGATGGGGACAGGAACTGGGATTGGGGACAGGGACACGATGGGGACAAGGACTGGGGACAGGGACACAAACTGGGACGGGGACGCGATGGGGACAGGAACCAGGATGGGGACATGGACTGGAACCGGGGACAAAAACCGGGATGGGGACACAAACCGGGATGGGGACAACACCCTGGAGGGGACACCGGCCTGTCCCCAAGCTGTCCCCAAGCTGTCCCCAGCAGCAGCCACAGGGGCGTGGCCGCGCTGTCGGGACACGACGGTGACACCAAGCGGGACAGGGACAGCCCCCTGGAGGGGACACCGGGCTGTCCCCAGGGTGTCCCCGGGGTGTCCCCGGGGTGTCCCCAGGGTGTCCCCGGGCTGTCCCCAGGGTGTCCCCCGGGTGTCCCCGGCTGTCCCCGGGTGTCACACGCCGGCCCCGGGCCGCGCATGCGCAGCCAGCAGCAGCCGCAGGGGCGTGGCCGCGCTGTCGCTGTCGCCGTCGCTGTCGCTGCCCCGGTCCGGCCGCACCATCCGGTCGTGCTGCAGGCTGAAGCGCCGCGCGCGCCGGCTGCGGGACCGGTACGGACCGGTATGGACCGG
>NW_024524449.1:0-2090 GCF_017590135.1 Pyrgilauda ruficollis
GACCCCTGAGTGACCCCTGACCCCCGGCTGACCCCTGAGTGACCCCCATGACCCCGTGTCCCCGTCCCCAGACGCTGTTCGCCGGCTACACCGACAACCTGGTGCGGGTGTGGCAGGGGACCATCGGCACGCGCTGACCAAACTCCGCCTTTCCACCCCAAAACCTTCGACCAATAAACGGCGTTTGTGGAGCGGGGGCGCTGCTGACCTCACGGGGGGGCTGGGGGCGTTCCGCCCAATTCCCCGCGCCGGGAAATCGGGAATTCGTGTTAAAAACTCCAAAAAAACCCTCGTTTAATTAAAAAATCCTCCCCAAAAACCCGAAATAAAAACCCCAAAAATTTAAATTAATAAAAAACTTAAATTAATGAAAAATCCCCCCAAAAACCCGAAATAAAACTGAAAAATTAAATTAATAAAAAAATTTAAATTAATAAAAAATCCCCCAAAAAAACCTCAAAAATTTAAATTAATAAAAAAACTTAAATTAATAAAAAATCCCCCAAAAGCCCTAAATAAAACTAAAAAAGCTAAATTAATAAAAAAACTTAAATTAATAAAAAATCCCCCCAAAACCCGAAATAAAACTGAAAAAGCTAAATTAATAAAAAAACTTAAATTAATAAAAAATCCCCCACAAACCCAAAATAAAACCAAACCCCCTAAACGAATAAAAACCCCCAAATTAAACCCCCTAAATGAATAAAACCCCTAATTAACCCCCCCAAATTAATTAAATCCCCGAGCCGATCCAGGAGCCGGAGCCTCGGATACAATTCTTTATTTTATTTCTGACGTTTCATAAAACTAAATCTCCGTTGAATTCTCAATTTTTTTAGCCAAAAATAATCCCGAACGAGCTCTGTGACGCCAACAGGAAATTCCCAAATCCACCAAAATCCAGGGAAAAAAATCCCAAATCCACCAAAATCCAGGGAAAAAAAACGCGGGGAGGGGGGAGAGGGGCGGGGGGAGCTCCCGAGTGGGACAAAAAAAGGGAAAAAAAGGGAAAAAAAATAAATATTGCCCAGCTCGGGGAGCTCCAGAGCCCCTAAAGTGCCGGAGGGAAACGCGGGATTTTCCCCCAAAAAGGGGAGGGGGAGGGGCCGATCCCAAAAAAGGCAGGCACCGAAAAACGCGGATTTTGGGAAAGGAGGGGTTTGGGGGAAAACTGCCGGGAAGGGCCCAAAATTGGGCTGGGGGAGGGGAGGGGGACCCCAGCACCGAACGGGGCAGAGACCCCCGGGATCCAGCCCGGTTCCAAACTGGGAACCAGGGGGAGAAAGCGGCCCCAAAACCATTTCAGAGGGGAGAAATCAGCCCCGTTTAACCCAAAATGGGCATCAAAGGAGCAGATTTTACCACATTTTAACCCAAAACTGGCTTCAAAGGGGAGAAACCGGCCCCGTTTAACCCAAAACCATTTCCAGAGGGGCAAAATCTGCCCTGTTTTACCCCAAAATGGGCATCAAAGGAGCAGATTTTACCACATTTTAACCCAAAACAGGCACCAGGGGGGCAAAATCTGCCCTGTTTAACCCAAAACCATTTGCAAAGGGGAGAAATCTGCCCCGTTTTAACCCAAAACTGGCTCCAAAGGGAGAAACCGGCCCCAAAACCATTTCCAGAGGGGCAAAATCTGCCCCATTTAACCCAAAACTGGCTTCAAATGGGCAGATTTTACCCCATTTAACCCAAAACCATTTCCAAAGTGGCAGATCCTGCCCCATTTAACCCAAAACTGGCTCCAAAGGAGCAGATTTTACCACATTTTAACCCAAAACGGGCACCAAAGGGGTGAATTCCGCCCCATTTTAACTGAAAAACTGTTCCAAAATTGGAGATATTTCCTCATTTAACCCAAACCTGGTTCTAAAGGGGCAGATCCTGCCCCATTTTAACCCAAAAACTGTTCCAAAATTGGGGATATTTCCTCATTTTAACTCAAACCTGGTTCCAAATGGGCAGATTTTACCCCATTTTAACCCAAAACCAGTTCCAAAGGGGCGGATCTTGCCCCATTCAACCCAAAACCAGCTCTAAGCAGTTGGATCCTGCCCCATTAAACCCAAACCCAGTTCCAGAGTGGC
>NW_024524450.1:0-2087 GCF_017590135.1 Pyrgilauda ruficollis
CTCACCTGTTCCTGTGTCCCTGTCTCTTACCTGTCTCATCTCACCTGTCTCACCTGTCTCTCACCTGTGTCTCACCTGTGTCTCACCTGTCTCACCTGTCCCACCTGTCTCTCACCTGTATCTCACCTGTCTCTTACACCTGTCTCTCACCTGTTTGTATCTCATCTGTCTCACTTGTCTCACCTGTATCTCACCTGTGTCACCTGTCTGTCTCTCACTTGTCTCACCTGTCTCTGTCTCACCTGTCTGTATCTCACCTCTCCCCTGTCTCACCTGTATCTCACCTGTTTGTATCTCACCTGTCTCACCTGTCTCTCACCTGTCCCACCTGTCTTTCACTTGTCTCACCTGTGTCTCACCTGTGTCTCACCTCTCTCACCTGTCTCTCACCTGTCCCACCTGTGTCTCACCTGTCTCTCACCTGTCTCACCTGTCTCACCTGTCTCTCATGTGTCTCTCACCTGTCTCACCTCTCACCTGTCTCTCACCTGTGTCTCACCTGTCCCACCTGTCTCACCTGTGTCTCACCTGTCCCACCTGTCCCACCTGTCTCACCTGTTTGTATCTCACCTGCCTCACCTGTCTCTCACGTGTCTCTCACCTGTCTGTGTCTCACCTGTGTCTCACCTGTGTCTCACCTGTCCCACCTGTCCCACCTGTCCCACCTGTCCCACCTGTCCCACCTGTCCCACCTGTCCCACCTGTTTGGAGCAGGGGGTGGAGCTTCCTGGAGCCCGAGGGAGAGGTGGGCACTCACCTGGGCACACCTGGGCACTCACCTGGGGGGAAAAACGGCGAAAAAACGGGGAAAAACGGGTTAAAAATGGGGTAAAAATGGGGATTTTGGGCACAGCCCCCGGGGAGCAGGGGGTGGAGCTTCCTGGAGCCCGAGGGAGAGGTGGGCACTCACCTGGGCACACCTGGGCACTCACCTGGGGGGAAAAACAGCGAAAAAACGGGGAAAAACGGGTTAAAAACGGGGAAAAACGGGTTAAAAATGGGGATTCGGGGCACAGCCACCTTGGAGCAGGGGGTGGAGCTTCCTGGAGCCCGAGGGAGAGGTGGGCACTCACCTGGGCACACCTGGGCACACCTGGGCACTCACCTGGGCACTCACCTGGGGGGAAAAACAGCGAAAAAACGGGGAAAAACGGGGTAAAAACGGGTAAAAATGGGTTAAAAACGGGGATTTTGGGCACAGCCCCCTTGGAGGAGGGGGTGGAGCTTCCTGGAGCCCGAGGGAGAGGTACCTGCTCACCTGGGCACACCTGGGCACTCACCTGGGGGCACTGGGACACATCTGGGGCACCTGAGCACACCTGGGCACACCTGGGCACTCACCTGGGGGCACTGGGACACATCTGGGGCACCTGAGCACACCTGGGCACACCTGGGCACTCACCTGGGTACACCTGGGCACACCTGGGCACTCACCTGGGCACACCTGGGGCACCTGGGGACACACACGGGATTTTGGGCACAGCCCCCTTGGAGGAGGGGGTGGAGCTTCCTGGAGCCCGAGGGAGAGGTGGGCACTCACCTGGGCACACCTGGGCACACCTGGGCACACCTGGGCACTCACCTGGGGGGGAAAACGGGGGAAAAATGGGTAAAGATTGGGAAAAAATGGGGGATTTTGGGTTCAAAATGGGGATTTTGGGGGGTTTGGGCTCACCTGAGCCCACCTGAGCCCCCCGTCCCCATCACCTGAGCTCACCTGTGCTTGTTACCTGTGCCCCCCTGAGCCCACCTGACCCCATTACCTGTGCCCATTACCTGACCCAACCTGTGCCTACCTGTCCCCATTACCTGTCCCCATTACCTGTGCCCCCCTGATCCCCCCTGTGCCCACCTGAGCCCTTTACCTGAGCCCACCTGTCCCCATTACATGTCCCCATTACCTGTCCCCATTACCTGTGCCCGTTACCTGTGCTCACCTGTGCCCGTTACCTGAGCCCACCTGACCCCACCTGTCCTCACCTGAGCTCACCTGAGCTCACCTGTCCCCATTACCTGTCCCCATTACCTGAGCTCACCTGTGCCCGTTACCTGTGCCCATTACCTGTGCCCGTTACCTGAGCCCACCT
>NW_024524451.1:0-309 GCF_017590135.1 Pyrgilauda ruficollis
GTCTCAGTCTGTCCTAATCCCAGTTCCGATCCCAATCCCGGTCCCAGTCTCTGTCCTAATCCCGGTTCCGATCCCAGTCCCGGTTCTGGCCCCGCCCTCTTCGCTCTGGCCCCGCCCCTGGGGGAGTTTGGGGGAATTGGACCCCTGGGAAGGGGATTTTGGGGGATCCCAGGGGGGTTTGGGGGGTCCTGGGCTGATTTTGGGGGATCCCCGGGGGGTTTTGGGAGTCCTGGGCTGATTTTGGGGGATTTTGGGGGGTCTGGGGAGGGGATTTGGGATCCCCGAGGAATTTTAGGGAATTCCAGGGGG
>NW_024524451.1:1561-2085 GCF_017590135.1 Pyrgilauda ruficollis
TTGGGGGGGGGGTCGCGGATCTCGGGGCGGATTTTGGGGTTCAGGGGGGTGCCCCCGCAGCCTGGGGGAGGGGCTGTACCTGGGACCGGGCTGGGACACCCCGGGACACCGGGACAGGGCTGGGATACACCGGGGACCCTCGGGGATAACGGGGCCGGGCTGGGAGGGGGTCTCTGGGTTTTGGGGCGGGGGTCGCGGATCTGGGGGCGGATTTTGGGGTTCAGGGGGGTGCCCCCCAGCCTGGGGGAGGGGCTGTACCTGGGACCGGGCTGGGACACCCCGGGACACCGGGACAGGGCTGGGATACACGGGACCGGGCTGGGCGGGGGTCTCTGGGTTTTGGGGCTGGGGTCGCGGATCTGGGGGCGGATTTTGGGGTTCAGGCGGGTGCCCCCGCAGCCTGGGGGAGGAGTTCTACCGCGAGGCGCTGGAGCACTGCCGCAGCTACAACGCCCGGCTCTGCGCCGAGCGCAGCCTCCGCCTGCCCTTCCTGGACGCGCAGACCGGCGTGGCCCAGAGCAACT
>NW_024524452.1:0-2107 GCF_017590135.1 Pyrgilauda ruficollis
CCTCAAAAATACACCACAGCTCCAAACGGGATTACATCATCACCATTTTATAATTCCTGCAGGAAACACTTTGTGCAGTCTAATAACACGCAGCGTACAAACACGCTACACTAAAGCACTCAACTTCTATATTTCAAATTCCACAAACATAAACACCTGAACAGCAAAGCGCCGCCCCTATAATTTCTCAAAGTCCTAACCCTTTTAAAGTGAACATCTGGTGTTACAGTAAATTCTGTCCCCTGTAACCAAAACACACACACAGTCACAGCGGGGAGGGGATTTTATTAAGGATCATGCACCCCACTCACTTTGTTTTTCCCTGGCCGTTTCAGTCTCCAGAAAATGGAACCACGGGTCCAAACTCCCACTTGCGTTGTGTGAACAGCATGTCTCAACAGACACTCTCACAATCGTTCTCACAGTCAGGATGATGCACGGACAGAGAACTCTTCAACTAATTAAAGTTGAAAAGAAGGGTATTTATTTCAGCATGTTGGACACATGTGGAATCATTTCCAAATACATGCGCAAGGAGTTACAGACTCCTGCCCTCTATTCATACAGAAAGGGTTTTACATATTCCCACAGTTTCTAGGCATGCATAATACATAATCATTACCTGCCTGCTTCTTATTGTAATTAGCTGAATATCTATTACAGCTGTGCAGTTGCACACCCTTAATTGGGTCGGTGGGATTTTGAAATAAGGGAGTGGGTGTATGGGAGGAAGAAAGCCGTCTTCCTCATGGTGAACTCTTCACCCATGGCCAGTTGGCAGGACTTTTTGATCTGCTGGTCATGGTCCAAACCTCTCCTCTTTGATTATTCTTAGGGCAAGGTATTTCTATGGTCTCTGCTCCTTCACAATTGCAACATCTATCACTGTCACTCCTAGCTTCTCTTTCTTAAGATGTTTGTTACTCTTTGACTAAGGTACATGATCTTCTGCTAGCTAACTTAAGTTTGTAACTAATTTTAAAATCTTAGCTAAAATATGCAATCTTCTACTATCCCAATTATATTCCCAGCTAGCCCCTTGAATTATCTATGGTTTTCAATTATCCTAAGTATATTTCCAGCTGAACCCTTGACTCAAGGACACATTCATAATAGCATAACAACTTTAGACAAAGATTTGCCCTTATGACTGCTAGCCCAAATTGGTAGCAAACTGAGCCCTCTACTGAGACAGAGTGGAAATTTTCCAGAGTAGAAATCCATTTTGATTTAGGTGAAATGTACATCTTTGAATTAAGTCCGTAGCTTGCAAACATAGCTGTTTGGTCTGACTGCCTGTTCTCGCAAAAAACCTATGCTCTAAGAAACTGCATCAGCTGAAGGACAGAGATAAGGAAGAGCCCCTTGAACTCTGAAACAGATCAAGAGGCTGCAGGAGACAGGGCAGGATGACCCAGGAGTTCTTTCTGTACTTTCTGATAAAAAACTAGCTGCAAGTGTAATCAAAATCTGTGAAATGAATATGTATAAACCTATTGTGAAATGTCATGCATATAGATTAGTGAGGGAGATCAAAAAGGATCTGGAGTTCCCAGAGGTACACATGTCTTTTTGAGGGGAGCGATTCCCACATGCGTCCAGTGCTGTAATAAACATACCAGCTTTACAACTTTCACAAAAGTTGTGGAGTTTGTTTCCTTTTCCACAATTCACTAAGGCGAAGCAAATGGCAAAACCCCCCTTCTGTCAGCAACAAATGCCCGAGCTCAGTGCAACAGTTCAACAACTCTTTGTGCTGACAACCAGATCTCAACTGTAACTTCATATTGCAAGCGCACCACAGAGGCACAAGTTGCACGTGGGACATCTCCCACAACTTACCAACGGCCTTTCTTGACCACACATATGCATTACAGGTCACTATTTAAAACTGTCTCAATTTTTAAACATACCATTTTGTCTGGAATTTTAGTAGTCAGGGGTCCTTGTCTGCTGCTGGATGAACAGTTCGGGCAGCGGAGCCCACTCTTCCAGGAATATCCCAGGGGTGCCCCTAGGGGGGTCCATGACCCGGGCTGGTCTCACAGTCGAGCAGAGTCTCCTCCTGGCTGGCTTGCCAATTGAATCATTAAAACCAAAAATCATG
>NW_024524453.1:0-1125 GCF_017590135.1 Pyrgilauda ruficollis
CCATGGGCGGGGTCCTGGGTGGAGTCGTGGGCGGGGTCGTGGGCGGGGCCAGGGGCGGGCAGAGAGTCCCGGAAGCGATAGAGATCAGCGACCAGGGCCTGGGCAGGGGAGAGGGGTCAGAGTGACAAAACCGGCTCAGAGTGACCCAAAATCGGCTCAAAGTGACCGAAAATCGGCTCAGAGTGACCCAAAATCAACCGAAATCAGCTGGAAATGACCCAAAATCAGCTCAGAGTGACCCAAAATCGGCTCAAAGTGACCCAAAATCAACCGAAATCAGCTGGAAATGACCCAAAATCAGCTCAAAGTGACCCAAAATCTGCTGGAAATGACCCCAAATCAGCCCGGAAATGACCCAAAATCAACAGAAGATGACCCAAAATCAGCCCAAAATAACCCAAAATCAACCCAAACCCAACCCAAATTAAAGTGACCCAAAATCAACCGAAACCTGCTCAAAGTGACCCAAAACCAGCTCAAAGTGACCCAAAATCGGCTCAGAGTGACCCAAAATCAGCTCAGAGTGACCCAAAATCAGCTCAGAGTGACCCAAATCAGCTGGAAATGACCCAAAATCGGCTCAGAGTGACCCAAAATCAGCTGGAAGTGAGCCAAAATCAACCGAAATCTGCTCAAAGTGACCCAAAATCGGCTCAAAGTGACCCAAAATCGGCTCAAAGTGACCCAAAATCGGCTCAAAGTGACCCAAAATCGGCTCAAAGTGACCCAAAATCGGCTCAAAGTGACCCAAAATCGGCTCAAAGTGACCCAAAATCGGCTCAAAGTGACCCAAAATCGGCTCAGAGTGACCCAAAATCGGCTCAGAGTGACCCAAAATCGGCTGGAAATGACCCAAAATCAGCTGGAAGTGACCCAAAATCAGCTGGAAGTGACCCAAAATCAACCGAAATCTGCTCAAAGTGACCCAAAATCGGCTCAAAGTGACCCAAAATCAGCTCAGAGTGACCCAAAATCGGCTGGAAATGACCCAAAATCAGCTGGAAGTGACCCAAAATCAACCGAAATCTGCTCAAAGTGACCCAAAATCGGCTCAAAGTGACCCAAAATCAACCGAAATCTGCTCAAAGTGACCCAAAATCGGCTCAAAGTGACCCAAAATCAGCT
>NW_024524453.1:1769-2084 GCF_017590135.1 Pyrgilauda ruficollis
ATTAACCCCCCCCCCCCAGTTAATTAATTAATGCCGAGGAGCTCCCCTGAGCGTTTGTGCGGCCCCCCAAATGCCGGCGGAGCCCCCGAAGCGTCCCGTGCCCCGCCGGGTGAAGAAGGAGCCGCCGCCGCTGCTCTGCGACGCCGCTAAAACCCCGAGCGCCCGCGGCTGGCGGCGACGGGGGGAACGCGGGTCGGGAATCGCGATCGGGCGGCATATCGCGACAGAAACGCACGGAGAGACAGACAGACAGACAGACAGACAACCCCATTCCTCCACAGCCGCCATTTCCTCACCCATTCGATCCCCTCGCCG
>NW_024524454.1:0-250 GCF_017590135.1 Pyrgilauda ruficollis
GTGACACTCAGGTGACACAGGTGACCCACCTGGGCCACGCCTTTAAATAGCAGCCAATAAATACTGTACAGAATGTGCCAAATATACACAGGGGGGCGGGGCTGCGGGGGCCCGGGGTGACACAGGTGACACAGGTGACACTCAGGTGACACAGGTGACCCACCTGGGCCACGCCTTTAAATAGCAGCCAATAAATACTGTACAGAATGTGCCAAATATACACAGGGGGGCGGGGCTGCGGGGGCCCGGG
>NW_024524454.1:1767-2083 GCF_017590135.1 Pyrgilauda ruficollis
TCCCAAAAACCCAACCAGAACCCCAATAACCCAACCAGAACCCCAAAATCCCTTCAGCAGCTCCACCGCGCGCTCGTGCTGCTCCCCCTCCACGCTCTGCGCCCCAAAACCCGCCATGGAGCCCCAAAAACCACCCCAAACCCCGCCATGGAGCCCCAAAAGCCACCCCAAAACCCAACCAGAACCCCAAAAACCCAACCAAAACCCCAAAAACCCAACCAAAATCTGACCCAACCCCAAAAACCACCCCAAAAACTGCCCCGAACCCAAAAACCCAACCAGAGTCCCAAAAACCCAACCAAAAACTGCCCAGAAC
>NW_024524455.1:0-2082 GCF_017590135.1 Pyrgilauda ruficollis
ACTGGGAGTGAACTGGGGACACTGGGGGGGAAGAACCCCAAGACTTTGGGGGAAGAACCCTGGGATTTGGGGAGGAGGAACCCCAGGATTTGAGGGGTGGGGGGAAAACTCAGGAATTTTTTGGGGGAAACTCCCAAGATTTTGAGGGGAAAAACTCCAGGATTTTTAGGGGAAAAACCCAAAAATTTTGAGGGAAAAGCCCAGGATTTTGAGGGGAAATCCCCAGAATTTTGAGGGCAAAACTCCCAAAAATTTGAGAGGGAAACCCCAGAATTTGAAAGAGAAACCCCAAAATTTTGAGGGAAAACCCTGGAATTTTTGAGGGAAAAGCCCCAACATTTTTAGGGGAGAACCCCAGGATTTTGAGGGGGAACCTCCCAAGATTTTGAGGGGAAACCCCAAATTTTTGAGGGGGAAACCTGAAGCTCTTGAGGGGAAAATCCCAGGATTTTGAGGTGAAAACCCCAAAATTTTGAGGGAAAATCCCCAAATTTTTGAGGGCAAACCCCCAACATTTTTAGAGAAAAACCCCAGGATTCTGTAGGAAAAATCCCAAGATTTTGAGGGGAAAATCCCAAGATTTTGAGGTGAACACCCCAAAATTTTGAGGGAAAATCCCCAAATTTTTGAGGGCAAACCCCCAACATTTTTAGAGAAAAACCCCAGGATTCTGTAGGAAAAACCCCAAGATTTTGAGAGGAAACCTCCAAGATTTTTAGGGGAAAACCCCAAGATTTTGAAGGGAAATCCCAAGATTGGAAAAGGAAATCCCCAAGATTTTGAGGGGAAAACTCCAGAATTTTTAGGGAAAACCCCAAAAATTTAGGGGAAAACCCCAGGATTCTATGGGGAAACCTCCAAGATTTCTAGGGGAAAACCCCAAAATCTGCAAGGGAACCCTGAGGATTTTAAGAGTAAAACCCCAGGATTTTGAGGGGAAAACCCCAAGATTTGAAAGGGAAAACCCCCAGAATTTTGAGGTAAAAAACCTCAAAATTTTGAGGGGAAAACCCCAAAATCTGCAAAGGAATCTCTAGGATTTTAAGGGCAAAACCCCAGGATTTGCAAGGGAAAACCCCAAGAATTTTAAGGGTAAAACCCCAAGATTTTGAGGGGAAACTTTCAAGATTTTGAGAGGAAAACCCCAAAATTTTAAGGGAAAGCCCCCAGAATTTTGAGGTGAAACCCCCAAAATCTGCAAGGGAACCCCAAGGATTTTAAGGGTAAAACCCCAGGATTTTGAGTGAAAAACCCCAAAATTTTAAGGGAAAGCCCCCAGAATTTTGAGGTAAGAACTCCAAGATTTTAAGGGTAAAACCCCAAAATTTTAAGGAAAAACCCACAAGATTTTTAGAGGAAAACCCCAAGATTTTGAGGGGAAATCCCCAAAATCTGCAAGGGAACCCCCAGGATTTTAAGGGTAAAACCCCAGGATTTTGAGTGGAAAACCCCAAAATTTTAAGGGAAAGCCCCCAGAATTTTGAGGTGAAACCTCCAAAATCTGCAAGGGAACCCCCAGGATTTTAAGGGTAAAACCCCAGGATTTTGAGTGGAAAACCCCAAAATTTTAAGGGAAAGCCCCCAGAATTTTGAGGTAAGAACCCCAAGATTTTAAGGGTAAAACCCCAAAATTTTAAGGAAAAACCCACAAGATTTTTAGAGGAAAACCCCAAGATTTTGAGGGGAAATCCCCAAAATCTGCAAGGGAACCCCCAGGATTTTAAGGGTAAAACCCCAGGATTTGCAGAGGAAAACCCCAAGATTTTGAGGGGGAACCTCCAAGATTTTGAGGGGAAATCCTCAAGATTTTGAGGAAAATCTCCCAAAATTTTGAGGTAAAACCTCCAAGATTTTAAGGGTAAAACCCCAGAATTTTGAGGTGAAACCCCCAAAATCTGCAAGGGAACCCTGAGGATTTTAAGGGTAAACCCCCAGGATTTTGAGGGAAAACCCCAAAATCTGAAAAGGAAAACCCCCAGAATTTGGAGGGGAAAACCCCAAAATTGTAAGGGGAAGCCCTTAAAAGATTTTGAGGTAAAACCCTCAAAATTTTGTGGGGAAAACCCCAAAATCTGCAAGGGA
>NW_024524456.1:0-20585 GCF_017590135.1 Pyrgilauda ruficollis
TCTCTTATTATACTGTGTCGCGCTCTACAGCGACATCTCAGGTGATGGATCTATAAATTGGGTGGGGCTTTTCCTGGTTTTAATTCAACTATATATACAGAACCTTATTTTTCCTTCTTTTTTTTTCCATAACAGGTCCTTGGAAAAATCTGAAATATTGTGTCTAGAGAGGCAAATGCCAATGGTAGTACAAGAAAGCTGGGTAGAGCAATGTCTCACACCATCACTCTTGACAACCCCTCTATCTCAATAAAGTAATTTTCAAGAAAGACACAAACAAAGCAGAGGGGTTCCAAGGGAGGACCACAAAGCTGAGAAGGCTCAGGGACAACCTCAGCACAGTTTCCAGTGCTTAAAGGGCAGCTACAAAGAGGATAAAGGCTCCCTATTCACCAAACACCACATGGAGAAGAAAAGAGGCAGTGGGTTCAAGTTGCAAAAGGGGAGGTTTAATCTTGATACATGAAGCCCTTTACAGCAAGAACAACCTGTTGCTGGAACAAAGCCTCCAGGAATGTGGTAGAATCCTCATGACTGGAGGTTTTCAATACATGATCATCCAGGCTCCCTTTCCCATGAAAGGTTGTACCAGATGACTTTTCAAGGTCTCTTCCAACCTGGGCTACTCTGTGATTCTGTAGAAAGCAGTGCCTCTGAGAGAATCTTGCCTATTGACATCAGCCCAAAATCTGAAATCTATCTTGGTATTTTGCATTCAGTGAGATGAAAAGCCTTAAGAACACTGATCCATATTCCCCTTTCTTTCTTCTCCCTCTAGTTTTGATTTAGTTTGTGCTGAATTCATGAAAGATCTCCTTTGACATTAGGCTTCTGTCATATCCATATTTTTGCTAGTGATATTTTCTGTGAAGATGTTGCCTGATTTCAAATATTTTTAAAGAAAAAAATTATCTGCATACTCAATAATTAGAAATCGTCTACAGAGATAGAATTTTTCTAGAAAGAAAAGGGGCATTTCCTTCCATGTGACAGCTGGAACACGGCTGTTGAGTTTTTGTAAATATGATTAGTTGGCATCTTCTTCAGCAAATCAGTATAGCAAAGATCTCACCATTAAACAAAAGGCTCATCACTCATCACTGTCATTGTAAAGACTGCTGCAATGACTCTTACAGTAAGATGTAAGGTGCTTGGATCATTTGATCTAGTTTTCCAGTGTACAGCATTCAGATGATCTGAGTCTGCCTTGCACAGTTCTTGCTCTCATAACATGTAACCACATTTCATTTCTTTTCAGACTTTGCAGTATAAGTCATACTTCAACTTTTTCCCGAGTGTCGTTCCTGCTATATGTTCTTCAAATGCTTTGTCCATTTTCTCATTCTGATCTTCACTGAAAAGATTCTTCCAGTCACTTACACCACCTTCAAAAAAGCAGGAACAAACTCTTAAAAACCAAGAAATTTCATTTTTTATTCTATAGAGCTGTTGTTTTTATTGCATTGTACACTAAATCTTGTTGATCCATTCTCCAGATGAAACATTTTTCTACAGCAATAGAATTTTGTGAAATCAGTGGAGTTACATATATGTGTGAATAATCTTTTGCTAAAATGCAAAATAACATACTCCTCTTTAGGTGACTGTGTTCAAAAAGGCAGCCTAAAATCCTGTTTCCCTGCATCTCTCTCCTCTAGTCAGTTATGACTGGCAAAGTGGAAGATCATGAAGAATTTATTATGAATCATCTGCCGGGAGGCAGAGCTGAGTTTCTGCTCCTTTGGTAGCTTGGATTTTTATCCAGTTACTTCTTTAATGTAGAATGCAGAAACTAGATTCTGAAAACCAGGCTGCCCTTCTCATGTCCATGTCCCCCAAACTACACTGCAAAAGTTGTTACTCTCTTCTGTTGCCTCTCTTGTGTGTCCCTAGATTCTTGCTTGCTTGGCTTAGTTCTAATGTGTAAGAGTGAGCAGGCACTTGGCAGTGGCCATCTCAGAAGATTTCTATACTCTCATATAAAGGGTGGTCACACCACTCAGGCTGCGTTTGGCCCTGTGCTGCCTGCTCCAAAGGCTGGGCAATTGGGAATCCAGTCACAGAGGTGGAGAGGAATTCAGTCACATGACAGTTCCTCCTTCCTGCCAGCCATCTGAGAGCCTGCAAGAGTGTCTCTGCTGTGAGAGCCTTGCTGGGCATCTTCCTCACCATTGCTCCTTGAATAGTCTTCTCAAGCAAAGCAGCGATAACCTGCTTTGCAATGCTGCTGTGAGTGCTGGAAAAAGGACCAAAGGATGCCCCAAGTTCTTGAGAGTGGGACATTTCTACCTCTGAGCCCCGTGGAGCTTCCTACCTTTGCGAAAGAGAACCTTGCCAAGTGACCCATGGGTCTTGTCTGAGTTTTTCTTCATAGACTGGAAGCTGCTCCTCTCTACCACCAGCTGGAGCTCTTCCTCAGTCAGAGCAATTCCAAAGAATGTAGCCATGTTTTTCACACTCAGGGCAGGATTCTGGAAAGAGGAATGTAACTTATGACATGACTTTCAAACAAATGACGCTGCTTTCCAAGGTGTTTACACTTTCGTGTATCTCTCTGCTGTCTGCATACAAAGGATATTCATAGAGTTCTCTAGGACCAGGGTGGGCCATAGTGTTTCTCTTCTCCATAATTACTTTGGAGGAGATACAAGCTGCTTTCCTGTAGATTATAAAATGTTATATATGATTTACAGTTGTGTAAAATGTACACTGCTGAAAACACAGAAGCTCCTCCCCAAAGATTGATTACTGTTGATTTTGGTTTACAATTATTTGGGCTTATATAACAGAATTCAGAGAATGACTAGGTTTGGAGACACCGTAGACATCAATGAGTACAACCCATGCTCTTGCACCTCAACTAAACCACGGTATTGAGTGCCATATCCAGTCTTACAGATAAATAAAAAACAAGATTCATTTTCACAAGCAAAAGTTTAAGAAGGTTTTTAAGTTTGAATTTCACCTCTTCTTCCCTTAAATCAGATTCTTAAAACAAGAATCTGTCTCACATTCCTTGGATACCCTGCATATATAATGGTGTATTGGTTCCGGAAAAAAAGTCCCTTGAAGTATAAAGTATTTGTAACTATTCTTAACCTTACCTCTTTTATCTCTTCATAAGTTATTGTCATGATATTTTCTTTGTCAGAATATTTGTTCCATTCAGAAAGGTATTCAAAATAGCATCCCCAGGCCACTAAATTAAAAAAAAAAATCATACTAAGGTGAAGCATAAATTAAGATTATACACGTCTTACTCATTAAGTTGTGTCAGGCAAGGGCTTTATTAATCATGTCAATGGCAGAGTTTACGCCCTTCTGTAAGATATATCGGTTTAGATACAGACTCAGGCATATGATACCATTGGAAAGTCAGAAAAATAAAACTTGGTAGTATTTCAAGATAGCTCCGAGTTCACCAAAAAAGCTATCATCTTTCAGACCATCTTGTAAGACTCCCTTAATTCAGTCTAAAACCATGTTGAAACCCCCCTTCTGTTGGCAATATGCTACCCAAAACTCATAACTTTAAACTAGTGCTATTACTTTTTCTCTTTTTTAATGCATTAGAATTAGTCCCCTCTTTAATGCACTAGACTTAGTCCAAATAACTCCTTTCATCCAATGTAGCACGGAGGTGATTATATAGCTCCATGGACACAAGATGATGGACATAGGAGAGCACTATGATGGACATTAGAGAGAGGTAAAGGGGACCCAAGACAGAGATAAGGAAGAACTGCTTCTTCCAGGAAAAATACCAGTTTGTGCAAATTTAAAAAACCTGTACAAGTGCAGTTTTGACAAATACTTATTCTCAAACAGTAAGACAAGCATGGTAAACTTCAGTTCAGATGTCTAATTCTCTGTCTTTAATCTCTGCTTTTGTACTGTAGAGCAAAAATTCCTAGAGAAGCTGATTTACCAAAGTACAAGGGTTTTTAGACAAAGACAAATCATTGGACAATTGACACAGAGAGAAAAATATACTGTACTTTTCTTTGCCATGAAATCTGTGAAGAAATCATCCCAGGTCTCATAGGAGGGGAGACTAGGCAGGCCATTGCAAAAATGGTAGAAAGATGTAGCAACATCTTTTGGATTGCGAATCAGTAACAATATCTAGAGAAAAATTAAATTAATTTCTTATAGAGAAAGACATAGCAGAGTACAGTATTAAAAAAGAAATAATAATAATAATATATTTTATAACTGCATTTGTGGATTTCTAATACCCTGTGTGCTTCTGGCAGAAGTAGCACTTTCATTCCCAGGTCCAAATATGCAGTATTTACCTTTGCTTTGGTACCATGAGAAGATGGTTGCCTATAATTATTATCTTTTACAGATTAACCAAATTATCTATGCAGAATCTAAGCATGTTTTGCTCAATACAAGCATAGTTCATCTTTTAAGTAGCAAGGAAAATTCACAAAAATATGAATTCTGCTTGAAATTGGACACATTAGACCCTAACTTGCAACAATGCAATAAAATTCCTCCCACAGGAAATCATGTCAACATCCATTTTGCCGCTGGAGGATTTGTTCAAGCCCTGCAACTCTCTTGTGGAAACTGCCACAGAGGTACCAATAAGGGCAAACTGTGGTTTAGTAAGGTGAATGGCAGTACTTAAACAGTCATGTGGAAATGGCTGTGCTAAACACTTAAGTATCAGTGATCCTGAAAAGTGGCAGAAAAGTACTATATTGACATTACAAAAAAAAAAATTTGTTGAAGTGTTTTCTTTAATACATTAAAATCAGCACTCACCTTGGCATTGTTTTTGAAGATAGATTTTGGAAGATTTTCAGGACGGAGATGAGTAACCATAAATCTTGGAGAAAGTAATTTGGTCATTCGCTTGAAGAATTGGGAGGAAAGTGGACAGTTCAGTTAGTACAAGTATTCTTTTCAGTAACCTATGCTAAAATGTGGCCTTGATGAACTTATCAACAGTTACTGGCTGATTGAAGTGGTTTTTGGGATTTTTAGTGAGTGTTGCCCTGGGATATTAGTGGGCACTGAGTAGCTCTAATCTTCAAAAGCCCATGAGCAATTGGAAAAAGTCTATCCATTGTTAGTTCTCTTCAGTGCTAATTCTCTTCAGTTCTGTTATGTAAGGGATCAAATCTAGAGGTAGGGTGCACACTAGCTATCTCTGAAAGCTGAAGCATCTCAAGGAATGAGAAAGGGGATGAGGAGGAAGAGCTAGAAAAAGAGACAAATGCTAATATTACGTGATTTGACACTTCATTAAGCTCTTCTTAAATACAAAAGATGCTATGTTGAATTTCTGAAGTTCTTATGTATCTCATTGGTATGTCATCCTTTCAGTCCCAATGAAGTGTTCATTGATCACTCAGTATTTGACAGTCCAGATGAGATTACTTCTGACCAGATGCCACACAAAAAGAAATTGTAAAGTTCTTATCAAACAATGGGATAGTTCATACATCATATATTCAGTATTTGAAGCACACAATGTTGATCATTTCCATACATATTCTGTTCCCACCTCATATTTTTCAGCATCTCCAACTTCGAGGTAGGGGAATTCTGGTTCTTCAGCATTCACACTGCTTTCACTACCTGGTGTTTTCTTTTGAGATATGGCTATCAGGTCAGTTAAGATTTGGCTTAGCCAGTTTGTGCCTGAAAGAGTAGAGAAGTGCTTGTAAAACTTTTAGAGTGGATGGAAATGGATTTACCTGGAAAGTCAAGAGTTGGTAGTACTACCAGGTGAGTTACCTGGTTTCCTTTCATGTCATAAAATCACAGCTGACTGTCTGGTCAATCACCACCCAGGATCCTACCTATGCTCCTTATAAGGAGATATTTCTCTAATTTGAACAGTTCAGTACACCATAAATTACCTTGTATGTTGTAAACTGACTAATCAGGCAGAAGAACCACTGAGATTCAAGTAGAAAAACCTGCATTAATGTAATAAATTTTATTATGATACATATAAGGGAGACAGAGGTGGTAAACTTGTACTTTAAAACCTAATACATGAAGTGTTTTCTGGTGTGCTGGATTGTCTTTGGAAGAAAGATGGGTCACAGTACTTCAAGACAGGAGCAGAACTAGATCTGAAAATAGTGCGCTCATTTTCTTTAACATTAGGAGAAACCTCTCTGAAGTGACATTTCCTAGACACACTTGTTATCTTTTTCTTCAAAAGATAACAGAGCGCCTGCATAGATCTCCCATCTATGATTTACCATTTCCTGACTTCTGGACACTGGGTGCCTACATCTTTCTCACTGCAATCTTAACAAGTGCATTCCAGTGCATAACATTTCTTCAAAAAGAGAATACAACAAAAAAGCAAAAGCTTCACAATTCTGTCAGCTGTGACTATCGACTGTAAGGCAGTGTGAACCAATTGCTGGAAGAGAGAAACAGCAAGATTAAAGTGTACATGAGGCACACCTAATCCAAACCTTTGGCCTGCATGTCGACCAGTGCTGACCAGTGCTTTGAGGCAGATTGAGGAAATAGGTAGGGTAAACTTGCAGCTGGAGCAAGGATGTCCTCTTGATCTCCCAAAAATTAAAGAACAGTGTAATCACTTCAAGGACTACAAAAATATTTTTGATAGGTATTTCCTGACACGTTTGTGAAATAAACTAAAGAATATTGAATATATCATTTGAAGGTACCAAAGGCTCCATTCATTGTAAAAACATAAAGCTCTTAATTTTACAAACATGCACATGGGAGCAGGTTGTGTAATATCAGGAGATCTAGTCATCTCTGATGTAAAAACCTGTATTTTTATTCTCTCCAATTTGTGCATTAACTTCATAATTATGAAAAGTAAAGATAACAAAAACCTTGCGATGCTTTAGAAAAGAAAGGCTGGGTTTTTTGTCAATCTTTTGGAAAATTTTCCATGTAAAATATTCATAATTCATTTCTTGTGCTTTTTGAGAATGAAATCAGTTTTACAAAATTTGCTGAACATTCTAAAGACACTTATTTACCATAATATATTATGTATCATATAATATGTATTTCATATACTTGGTACAAACCTTGTTATTTGCTATTACAGGACCTTGTTTATAAAAAAAATTAAAATATATTTACCGGATTTAGGGTATGCTGCCAAAATTACATCATCATTTCTGGCTTCAAAGGATTCCAAGGCTTTGAATGTTTCAGGACTGCAAACAGTGGTAGGGTAGAGAATTCCCTTGTGAGAAAAAAGCAGTTCATCACGACGCATTGTGCTGGCAGCTGCTATTGCCTTATCTACCAAACCAATAAATGTTTTCCTGGACTTCTCCATTCTTCTCTCTCTCACACACAGACTCTGTCACAGTATGAACTGCCGCGTAGAAGGAGAAACGCACAGGTTGTCCTTTGTGGGAGAAACCCACAGGTGCTTGGTTTGTTGTTCTTTTTTTTTTCTTGACTCTATGAGCAATAACTTAGCTCTTTCTGAACCTGTGAAGATATATGCAGGTCCAGTCAAAGACCTTATGTAATATGAACCTTTGGAATCAATAAAAGTTGAACATAAATGAACAAGATAAGCAGCCAAATGCAATTGCATTCTAGGTAAAGGACTTAAATAATTTCTAAACCTCATGCCAAAAAGTCTGTGATAACAACATAGAGCTTATAAATAGAATATAAGAAAACAGAATGACATGAATTGCAGATTGGAATTTAAATGTCATGGTCAAAATCCTCAAGGCAGTTCATCTCTTTCCAGTAATCACTGCTGGGATTATTTTTTCTTGATTATATCTCTCATCATTCCCACCAAAGTTAGATGAAATGTGTTGGGATTGGGAGAGAAAATGTTCAGTGCACTAGAGACTGAGCTGAGAATTGTCCTGTGAGTGTGGCTGATTGCTGCCTGCAGCTGGTGCCCAGTAGGGCACAGGGGCACAGGCACTCTTGGGCCACTCATCAGACTGCACAGAGGTCTCTTTTCCTTCTGGTTACACAAAGATTACTCATTTCTACATTTCTTTAATGAGCTCAATCATTGTTTAACAACTGATCAGTGCTTAGGGAGTTGGTAATAATATAACCTCAGCTACAGTGAGTAGTGTTTATCACGCACTTCAGATGACGACCTGCTGACTGCATTGACCCCAGTAAAAGAACTACCTTTAGACTCACATTCAACATTTAAGTCTCTGGCAAACGGATGGATGTGTCACAAAATATGAGAAAATAGTTCTCCCCCACAATTAATGCCAAGAATTTACATGCCATTCTTTCTTATCTCCATCTCTTGATGTCCTGTTGGGAAGGAAGGGGATCAACAACTAGATACATGTATGCTTTTGCCATTTGCTCTCCCTGAGGGATTCAAGGGAGATACATGGTTCTCCCTGGTCCCTGAGCCATTATGCAGTGCTCATGGGATGATCTAGCCCTACATTTTTACATCTACTTTTTCCAGTCCATTCACAATCTGTTGCTTTTCCCTTCATTTCCCTTCTTTCTGGAAAACATCAGCATAGAAAGACTACCTATGTACAGGCATAATCTGAAACCAGTGGATATCACATGGCCTGGTCCATCTGATCAATGACGTCTACCAAAGGGTAAAAGTTGGCACCACCTGCACCATTTTTTTCACTGACATCAGCTAAAACTTGCTGTCCTATGAAATAGCTCTTTTGCTGATTCTTGATGTGAAAGCCCCCCTAGCAGAACAAAAAGTAGCTTACTTAATTCTTCTTCCTTATCTTCCCTTGGCATTAAACTGTCATGGATTGAAGACAAGAAAATGTGTTTACTTGGTATTTTTACCTGCTGGCAAAAAAATTAGTTGGGAGAGTCATCCCTAAAGGTAGAAAAAGAGGGAAAATATCCTGTAAATTATTAATTTCCTGCAATAGCATAGTGTTGGAGTAGGGTTTCCAAAATTTTAAAAAATATTCCAGAGAAACCTCCAGAGGATTTCCAATGTATTTTTGCAAGAAAGGGCAGTCAGGCCAATTATCCCTGGGAAGCATATTTCATCCTTATGAACCAGAAAAAAAAGAAAGAAAAAAAAAGCCAAACCCTGTATTTGTGGAGGAAAAAAAAATTAGGAGATATAAGTCATGAGAGAGGGATTTTGATGGCAGTTATATTTCTTGACCAAAAAAAAGAAGGAAGGAAGGAAGGAAGGAAGGAAGGAAGGAAGGAAGGAAGGAAGGAAGGAAGGAAGGAAGGAAGGAAGGAAGGAAGGAAGGAAGGAAGGAAGGAAGGAAGGAAGGAAGGAAGGAAGGAAGGAAGGAAGGAAGGAAGGAAGGAAGGAAGGAAGGAAGGAAGGAAGGAAGGAAGGAAGGAAGGAAGGAAGGAAGGAAGGAAGGAAGGAAGGAAGGAAGGAAGGAAGGAAGGAAGGAAGGAAGGAAGGAAGGAAGGAAGGAAGGAAGGAAGGAAGGAAGGAAGGAAGGAAGGAAGGAAGGAAGGAAGGAAGGAAGGAAGGAAGGAAGGAAGGAAGGAAGGAAGGAAGGAAGGAAGGAAGGAAGGAAGGAAGGAAGGAAGGAAGGAAGGAAGGAAGGAAGGAAGGAAGGAAGGAAGGAAGGAAGGAAGGAAGGAAGGAAGGAAGGAAGGAAGGAAGGAAGGAAGGAAGGAAGGAAGGAAGGAAGGAAGGAAGGAAGGAAGGAAGGAAGGAAGGAAGGAAGGAAGGAAGGAAGGAAGGAAGGAAGGAAGGAAGGAAGGAAGGAAGGAAGGAAGGAAGGAAGGAAGGAAGGAAGGAAGGAAGGAAGGAAGGAAGGAAGGAAGGAAGGAAGGAAGGAAGGAAGGAAGGAAGGAAGGAAGGAAGGAAGGAAGGAAGGAAGGAAGGAAGGAAGGAAGGAAGGAAGGAAGGAAGGAAGGAAGGAAGGAAGGAAGGAAGGAAGGAAGGAAGGAAGGAAGGAAGGAAGGAAGGAAGGAAGGAAGGAAGGAAGGAAGGAAGGAAGGAAGGAAGGAAGGAAGGAAGGAAGGAAGGAAGGAAGGAAGGAAGGAAGGAAGGAAGGAAGGAAGGAAAAGCCTGCACGGCCAGTGCGATGCCCTGGCCTTCTGTGATTGAGCCCATGAAAAGCATGGCTTAAAGCAGAATTTACTCTAAAATGGAAATGTCATATGTGTGGCATTTTCCCCTTTGAATAAGTTAGTGTGGATCTGATCACAGGCGAATCAAAGCCTTCAAACCGAGCCCAGGGTAGTAGGATGGCTTCGGTTATGTGGCAAAAGCTGTCTGCACACAAAGGAGCACAGCAAAGCAATGAAGGAGGAATCAAAAGAGTACCCTGCCCAGATACTCCAATGAAATCAGCTCATTCAAGGCCAGTCTCCACAAGCTCAGCAGCTCAGTTAGAGTGGAATGCAAGTTAAGGCCTCTTTAAAAAGGGACTGGACCCTGTCCAGGACCGTCTATGGCTGTTCCAGGAGAGGTTCAGACCCAGTGTCCTGGTGGGAAGATGGCCCATCAAAATGATCAGTGCAGGAGAACTTTTGAAGACTGGCAGGAGCTACTGTCTGGAGGTATAGGCCCATAAAGAACTGCCGAGGAACAATCTTTCATGATTGCACGTGACTTATTATGTCAGGATTACATGACACGTATGAAGCAACTGCCACAAAACAAATTATGATTTTTAACTGTTTAAACTGTAATATGTTAGATTTTCCTATTTTATGAAATGGTTTGTTCCACACTCCCCTGTTCAGTTTCAAAAATAGTTCTTCCCAGATTTGCTTACCCCATACTTTCCCACCCTTCCTTACCTTGATCCTCATGCCAATCCTCTTTACCCCTCCCATACTTGTAAATCCTCCCTTGTCAATTGTCTAAACCCAACCCCTGCAGCTTGTCAATTAGGGTTTTGATGTACCCCTTTTACCAGAAAGTTCTGTGTCAGTTATGCTGTTTCCTCTCACCCATTTGTCCATTAGGTATTCACCCCTCCTTCTTTCTGCCTCATTGTTGTTGTGTTGATGTAAGCCCACCCTGTGTTCATCCTTGCCAATCTCTAATTGGTTGTAGGCAGTCTCCTCCCAGGAGACTGCCCCCCTTTATAAAGCCGTTGTAATCCCCTTCTTAGGGCTCTCTTCTGTGTGTGCTCCCTTGGAGATTGTTTCATTGTATCATCCTGCCACTTCTCCCTCGGGGAAGGAATAAACGTCTTGGAACTTTGCCACCAGAGAGTCCCTCTCTCCCTTTGTGTCACTCAGCGTCCACGAGGAACCTGTCCGGGTGCCCACCTTCGGCCAGGCCAAGTGGAAGGAGAGGTTCCAGCCGAAAGGCTGAACCGCTACGCTCGGCCCCAGCGCAGGAGCTCAAGGCCGGGAGCGGCCGCGCGGTGACATCGCTTGGGGGAAAAGGGCCGAGCAGCTAGCCGGTCACACGGCTCGCCCTTCCTCCTGGGATCCAGGCCGCGGCGAAAATGTGTTTACTTGGTATTTTTACCTGCTGGCAAAAAAATTAGTTGGGAGAGTCATCCCTAAAGGTAGAAAAAGAGGGAAAATATCCTGTAAATTATTAATTTCCTGCAATAGCATAGTGTTGGAGTAGGGTTTCCAAAATTTTAAAAAATATTCCAGAGAAACCTCCAGAGGATTTCCAATGTATTTTTGCAAGAAAGGGCAGTCAGGCCAATTATCCCTGGGAAGCATATTTCATCCTTATGAACCAGAAAAAAAAGAAAGAAAAAAAAAGCCAAACCCTGTATTTGTGGAGGAAAAAAAAATTAGGAGATATAAGTCATGAGAGAGGGATTTTGATGGCAGTTATATTTCTTGACCAAAAAAAAAAAAAAAAAAAAAAAAAAAAGCAGCAGGATCAAGATTTAGTAATGTGAGCCCTTGATACAGCCATCTGCCACGACACCTGAGTTGAGAGATGGGAGGAGTGTACCTAGCCCCACTCATGTGATACAAGACCCTCTGAACCTGCTAAATAGTAACCCAGTAACAAGAAAGCATCACTTGATGCAAAATTTCTAAGCAGCTTTAAAACATACAGAGGTTAAAAACAGATTAAAAATAGATTAAAGGATTTGATCATCTCCAGATTAATGGTATTTGTTGTTCAAGCCACCACAGTTTCTCTGAAGGTTTCTGACTTCCCACGAGAGCTATGTCTTATCTTTGTCTGCAGCAGCCAATAGCAGGGAAAAAGTATTTCTTTCAGAATCTTTAATCCTGGTCTGGAGGAAAATGATGCTTCTCAGTCACTGCGTGAACATTGTTCATGCTGAGTTCTGTCAGGTTCCTAAGGCTGCAGAGATGTCCTTCACTCCCAGGGATGGCACAGGTGTCCTTTAGACCAGCACACTGACCTCATAGCATCAGCTCCTGTTATGAGCCATTCTGCGCTGGGGTAGGATGTGCTTGTGAAAGAATAGCTGAAGGTTATCTGGGAAGTTTCTTCTGAGCTTCTATGAAAGCCCCAGAGGCCAACACCCTGAGAAGACCTCAGCAGACTTCCACAGTCTGAGCAAAGACACATCCTTCCCACAGAAAACCTCTACTTACCACACATAGGACACGGCAAATCACCTTGGCTTCTCAGTACTGCTCACATGAAAAGTCTCAGAAATCTGGGACCAGTGCTTCATTTTTCACTTAAGAGCAGATTTGAGTGGAGGGAAAAAGTAGCCAAGACCAAAGTCCAGGGCAGGAACATCTACCCATCACTCTTCCACATTCATGCCAGTCAGGTAAGTGTAAGTACCTGCCCAGTCTGTTCATTACCGTAGTGTCTTAATGCATAAAGCAAACACCGGTGGTTACAAAATATTCCCAACGTTATCAAAAAAAGCTGTTACCTATAGGTGACTAAATGATACCACTCAGTGATGTAAACATCAATATTATGGCTAAGGGTCCACCTCCTGCTTCCAGAAACGAGCCTTGTAACAAGGCAGGTCTGGGGTATGTTAGAAATCCATGAAACAAAAGCAAAGCCACAGTAAACTGTAGCTTTACTGTGTAGTGACAAAACCAACAACAGAAGCAGCATCTACAAATGACACACACAAACACCATCTGTTTGATTTATGACAACCATTTTTATTAGGCTAAAAAAATAAACCAGGAGGCTCAAATTGGCCTGCTATGCGTGATACCTGAATAAGATTCAGATTTCTGCTGATGCAGACTTGCAAAGAAGCACATGGCCTGGCAGAGAATTTACAGAGCAACTCTTGCTTCTAGGTATCAATATTACCCAAAGCTACGAAGACAGAGGCTGACATTCTGCCTTTAAGAAAATAAGTATACTTTAAACAGATTGAGCTACTAATGTGTTATGGGCTTCTTTCTTAGTAGTATTTAATGCAGATTTAATTCAGATTTCAATTAAATCAATACAAAATTTCAATTAATTTGAAGCATAACTGTATGAAAGCTTAACTGTGGTAGAAATCTTTTTGCCAAAAAGTGACCTGAATTGATAGTTTTTAGAGAGGTCTCTAGGTGGAAAATACACTTCACTACTCTGAAAGGACTGATGAATTCATTAATAAAAGTGGAAATAGAATATTCCATTAGGAAGGCACAAAGTGAAGCAGTGCTGTTAGATTCTTCTGTATGTGATTAACTATAATACTGTTCAATAAATTAACACCTTTTCAATGTGCCAAAGGTCTAGCATTTAGCATTAACATCTGATATACACTGTAGATACTATAAGTGCAGCTGTAGTCCAAATATTACTACACTTATCAGGAACATTGACTTTCATCCTGTGTATCATGATTAGAGTTCAAGAAACAATTGCTTTAACAGCTCTGGTTTATCTCCCAGGTTTTACAACAGACATAGTATTTTAACATGGAGTGCTTGCTACTAAGTGCCCTTTGTACACTTCCTCCACTTCCAAACTATGCTTTTCATCAAAAACATTCCTCCAGTCATTAACATCACTTACAAAGAATCCATATTGACACTGTAAGATTTAATGCAAAAAGGAAGCTTTATTCACATACTTTTATGTAGGATATAGTTAATAGGAAGGGAAAAGTCCACAACATACAGTAATACACTAGATTATTAGTAGTAATTACTATTATTATGATTGTTTTTGTTACTGTTGTTTCTATTATTGTTACTGTAATGCCTGTTCTGATTATCAGCATTATTATGACAACTCCCTTTGTGCAGCAAGAAAACATATCTGCTTTAGAAAAGCTTGCTAGGATAGCATTATCTCTTACAGCTTCAGAGGACCTCATACCTTTGAATACTGCACAAGTGCAAGGCATTGTGGCGTAGGCAGTCCCCTCGTAGGTAAAGACCAGGTCTGTCAGCAGCAGTCAGTGATTTTTCCAGTACACCAGCTAAAAGTGTTTCAGACTTTTCTGTTCTTTTCTCTTCCCTTTTGCTTTCCAAAATTCCCCATTGACTTTTAACAGTCACGGGCAGCAGAGGAAGGCACAGGTTACCTATTTATTGGTTATTTCTAGTAGTGAGTGTTTCTTAACTTGAAGGGCCCTTCTCAAGTAAGAGAAAGGGCAGCTCTTCACAGTCCTTCACAGAAAACAATCCTAAATAAGCTGCAACTGAGTCACTTAAAAACTATCTCAATGACACCACTCCACTTAAAAACCCACCGACTCCAGAGGAAATATAAAGGAATCTGTTTTTAATGACAACTCAAAGGACAGCTAACATGTATTGTATGTGCTTATGCATTTGGTGTTTATTCCAATTTCATCATTGTTAACATGGCCTCTGACATATGATCATTGAACATGAGATAATTAAGGGAAATTAGGCTTCATACTTTGGCTGTAAGTGAATATGGTAACATGGCTGACTAACCTTGGAAGAATGTGGGTATTTTTCATACACACTGAGGGAGGAGATTCAGAATACCTATATGTGACAAACAATGTAAGACTCTCCATTGATGATCTTTTCAGTTTACTTCAGCAACACCAGAGCTTTGGCCTATGCAGATCAAGAAATAGAGGGTCCAGAAGAAGGGGCAAGGTAGCATGCTGACAGGGTCCTGAAAAGAGATTTGATGACTGATAGAATGGACACTCATTGCAGTGTCACCGAGGGTCAGATCTCTGGGACAGTGTGATAAAGGAAGCCTTGTACCTTTTCAGACATCTGCCTTTTCCTAAAACATATGATTAGCCTGAATAACTTGGGAGTTGGACTAGATGATCATTAAAGTCCCCTTCCAACCCAAACCATCCTACGAACTAGTCAGCATTTTATTGCCATTTTAGGCAAATAAAATATTCCCGGTTGTCATGTAAAGATGATCGCAGGTCCCATATACAAAGATGGGCAAGTGTATCAGCAGTACTTTTTTTTCAGAGGTAAACTAAAATGTTTATATTCTGTAAGCAATGATCCCTACGTCAGTGTTTTAAATGGTGAATTAACAATCTGAGATGGTATTTTATCACTGGAAGCATTACATAAATGAAGATATGCCATGCTAGAAGTCATAGCTCTTGATACATTCTAAAAGTATGTGACTAGTTCAAGCAAAACCCTACTGCAAGACATTGCCTTAAAGTTAAGAAGCTTTCAAAGGGCAACAACAGCCTCATGGAAGATAAATTCTCAGAGGGCTGTGAAATATAAGAACATCCAGATTCAAGATGTCTTTAGGTGACAGGTAGGAGACTGGGAAACAATTTTGAGTAATTATCACTATATGCTGGATATTCTGTTGTCCACACTTGTACCTAAGACACATGGCTAAATGCTACTTTGGTCTGTTGTATGATGCATACTCTTTAAAGACTCCATTTTAACTTGGCCTCATGTCACAGGAGTCTAGCCAGAATAAATATTTATCCTGTAATGCATAAATAAAATAATTAAGATATTGCTTGAGCTTCAATATGTGCT
Source organism: Pyrgilauda ruficollis (assembly GCF_017590135.1). Lineage (NCBI taxonomy): Eukaryota > Metazoa > Chordata > Aves > Passeriformes > Passeridae > Pyrgilauda > Pyrgilauda ruficollis. Next base: position 15,826 of record NW_024524456.1, read on the forward strand.
CTATTATGCAATGTTTGATTAAAGTACACAGATAAGCTCATTCTCATGTTACAGGTCGTGAAAAGATCAGTTTTCAGGCTTTTATTTCACTGTTCTGTTAACTTAGCTGAGTTATAATTAAAAATAGAGAGGTTTAACCTGCTCTAGGTGGATGTACTTATAGGGCCTGTGTACTGTTTCATATTATCTTATGAAGAATGGATCATGTCAATTCTGTCAATCATTCCAAACCCTTTCAGGCTAAGAATTTAATTTGTTGCCAGAGGCTATATTTTTATGAGAATTTGAGTGAAAATGATCTTGCCACTTTCAATTATGTGAAAAAAATGTTGGAAAAATAGTTTCTTCCCTCATTTTATGGCCATTATGATTAGTACTTAATAAATGAAGTCATGACTGAAGCCTTGATTTAGTTAGAGCTTTAATAATCATGGTATAATTCATATGAGTTTTATCCAGTTTTATTTTGTTCTCCACTCTTTAAAGAGTAAAATAACATTAAAATTTTCCTCTACAGGAAATGCTATCATTATTTGCTATCTAAATTACATAAATTTAGCAGAATGGAAACAACAGCTACCATCAGCCTGCTGTTGCCTTACTTTCATAGGCAGCTGAGCTGAAGTCCATCATTCGGCTAAGGAGCAGAAATTTGACCTTGTTACTTGTCATTCAACACTGGGCCCTGCATAAAAGCCCAGATCACTAAAGGATATGGGACAAGTAAGGAGCAGAAGAGCTGAGTCCTGACTCCTGATAATGTTGGGCAGAGTTGGAATTCCATCAGAAGGAACATCTCCACTCACATACCTGGTTCTTAGCAACAAAAGGGAGACCTTTCTTCAACAGTTCAGCTGCTGAAATAGCCAAGTAGCAGCAACATGGGACTCAGCCTTTTTTAATGACAGATATTTGAGCCAATTCAATAGAGGAGATTTTAGCCACCTTTGCCCACATTGTATCACAGAAACACAACATGCCTGCAGTTGAAGAAGGCCCAGGAGATCATTTAGTCTAACTTCATTGTTAAAGCAGTTACCTTTGGTGACCTCAGCATGAGGCTGAACAGGATTGTGCCCAGCTGGCTTTGGAATGTGACCAAGGACAGAGAATTCCTAGTTCAGATCTTGACTATTTGATAAATATAGAGCATACTTGATATATATTACGAACGCTACCTTGATGTTTATATAATCTTACTGCTGTGAATCACAGCAAAATTACTACATGTTTATAGGCAATTCAGAATGCAAACACATTGTGGAATATACACAGTTGTATCTATACCTATTTCATTTATGAGAACCTAGTCTGGAATGTAGAAAAAAAATTGGAATTAAGCTAGTGACATGGTTTTGGTGAATTTGTATGTAAAGATAAAGAGAAAATACTATTAATACATAACTCTGGAGCTCTGGAGACTTTTGGAGTACTTTCTGATCAAAATGTTTTTCATCAGAAAGGTACTGCTGTACTGCTGACACCTAAAAGGAAAAATCAGAGTACAGATGACACATGAATCTTGTGTTCTGAGAGGGCAGATCTACCTGCTGTCCTTCATATTGAAGACTGTGAGGTTCGAGAAAGATTCAGGCACTTGAATTTTATAAAGAAGTTGAGATGGAATAGGATCAAGAATACTGCCTGGTCCCAAAGTTAAAATTCTAATGAACTTATTTTTATGGGAATGTAATAATTTTATCAGACACTGCTGATAAAATTAGGCTTAGATTCTTTTCACTTACTGCATTTACTGGAAACCAGACTAGTTGAATGATTTTGTTTAAGCCCATTATTGCTCTGAAACTGATATTAAGGAAAAACAAAGACAAAGGGATAAAATACATCTGAAAATCATAACTGTTTCAATGTTAAGAAATAAATTATTTTATCTTCTTTGCTTTCTTAATTTTTAATCATTTTTTCCCCAAGGACACAGGTTTATTCCAGTTTAAATGATAATCCAATACAAGACCTTGTCCTGACAAATATTCTTTATCTATATATGTATATATATATATATATAAAATATATATATTATCTATATATGAAATATGAAGAAGGCTATATATATATAACAAGACTACTACCAGTCTTCACTTCAATTTCAGTAATATCATCACAGTTTACATCACAGTTCAAAGGGACATTTTACTGGCATGTCTGGACAGTTGTATCTGTGGTAATTTCTCTTTGCAGAAGGGAGAATAGTCTCATTCTCTGTGGCTTTTCCTGCCATTTTTTCCAAAAAGCAGGATTTACTATTTTCAACAATGATTTGAAGACACTTCCCTGTTACTAAGATCTGAAGAAAATAAATCCTTTCCTTTCCTTTCCTTTCCATTTCTCTTTGCAGAAGGGAGAATAGTCTCATTCTCTGTGGCTTTTCCTGCCATTTTTTCCAAAAAGCAGGATTTACTATTTTCAACAATGATTTGAAGACACTTCCCTGTTACTAAGATCTGAAGAAAATAAATCCTTTCCTTTCCTTTCCTTTCCTTTCCTTTCCTTTCCTTTCCTTTCCTTTCCTTTCCTTTCCTCCTTCTCCCCCATCTCTCTCTTTCCCTTCTCCCTTCTTGTTCTCCCTTCTCCTTTCCCTCTCCTTTTTTTTATAACATACTGCAAGTTACTGACATTGAAGATATTTTTTCTTGGTCTTTGGGCAAGCCTGATGCCAGAAGTGTGTTTAACAGAGTTATGGGAAATTCTCTTAGATTTTCCAAAACATTTTCCAGTAGTTTGAATCTTCTTATTTGATATCCCAGCTCTTATAACTGTGCAAACAGATGCTCAAAGATATTAACCAGACTTTGGCTCAGAAGTGTCGAGCTCTCAGTATTTGTTTGCTACAATGAAACTGACAAAGAGCCAGCACAGTTCTCACAAACTTTCTCACATGTCTTTCAGTAGCTTTCAAAGCTTATCCCATTTTACCCCAGCCTCTTCAGGAAAAAAACCAAGGCTTCCACCAACAGAGAAAGCACACAAGAAAGCACACAGAAGAAAATAGACATCCAAGGAAACTTCGATCTCCTCTTTCTTCCAATAATTAAATGAATGGATGCCTTGCTTTTTTCTAATTTTCTGGTATCATCTAAATTGGAAGTGGGAAAAGGGAGTTTTCTGCAAATTTCCATCATTTTTACTGCACCTTATTTCATCTCAATCCATGTAATCCCAGTTTATGTATTCACTCCAGTTCCAAATTTTCCTTTTTTTTTTTTTTTCACTTTCATTTGATTTCCTCATATATCCTTCCTAATGTGTTTGTTTCACTGTGTTCACTGTTTTCAAGATTTTATTTCCTTTCATGTAATGGAATTCTTCATTTTAGGAAAGGAAATGGAATCTCGCAATTTCATTGAGTATCATTTCTTGAAGTTTTAGGTAATTTCACTGCACTTCATTTCATTCCATTCCCTTTCAAGAATTTAATTTGTCCTAAGAATTTTATTTCTTTTCAATTTAATTTCCTTGTATTTCCTTGTATGTCATTTCATTTCACTCCACTTGTTGATTTTTCATTGTATTTCTTTTCATGGAAAATTCTTCATTTCCATTAAAGGAAATGAAATCTTGACATTTCAATGACTATAATTTCATGAAGTTGTGGCTAATTTCAGTGTACCTAATTTCATTCCATTCAATTTATTTTTATTTTGTTTTGCTTCATTTCTTAATTTTTCAATTTCATTTAATATCAGTGTATTTTGTATTTTAAGTCCACAATACTAATTTCGGTAGTGTGTGGGCCCACATTTATTAGTAGATAAGCTGGATAACTCTGTCATTCATGAAAATCTTCTCTCTGACTGCATTTAGTATTGCCTTGGCTTCAGTTTTGTCCCAAACCTTCCACTGCCACAGGCAGACTCATTCTTCCTTGTTTCCTAGCAGTCTATTTATTGTATGAAGACTCCCTGTTACCTACCCATCTTCTGCAGAAAGCATTTCCACAATCAATCTACTTCCATCAGTGCTCAAAATACAGATTTCTTTTGAAGTCCAAAAGGAACAATTAAGTATCTGGTCTGATCACTTGCACAAAATGTGAACTTTCCTTTGTTAAGACAACTCACTTTGAACTGAATTGCCAGCAGTGGTTGCCTTTTTCTTATTTTATTTCTCCAGTGTGCAGTTTTCAAGACCTCTTTCTGGACATCATTGCATTGGACTTGACTTACTCTCCTCCCTTATTCAGCAGTTCTGTACCAGTGCTTGAGAGGCAGCAACAGCTGATTCCTTGAGGATGGAGGTACTTGTAATTAAAATGCAAGTAATTCCATCTACTTCCCATTTTTTAAGTATAGCAACTATTGGTTACAAGCAGACAAATTATTCACGTTTCCTTCTAAGTGTTTCAGAAAAACTAAGTGCAAAGCTGTATTTAAAACAAAACCATGCCATTCCAATGAAAACAAAGCAGTTACAACTGGAAGTAAAATCCTTTATTGAAAGAAATATGCTGAAGACACTTCTGTATTTTTATTTGACCCTACATTTGGCAGATAAATTTATTCACACCTAATCATTAATTAATAATAAAATATCAGTGAGTATCTCACACAAACCACACAGAAATAAGTGTCTCAAGAACAGTAGTGACATCTGTTGTGGGTCAGGTTTCTCACACGAATTTCTTCCCATTGTCAGCAGAGAAGCTGTAAAGGGAGGAAGGAGTGGTTTCCCAGGTGAATAGACCCAAAGGAAGGTGGCTAATAGCTCTGGCATCCCAATGAAGTAGTTTCGGGGTGGGGGGG
>NW_024524456.1:20889-145243 GCF_017590135.1 Pyrgilauda ruficollis
CTCTCCTCTCCTCTCCTCTCCTCTCCTCTCCTCTCCTCTCCTTTTCTTTTCTTCTTTTCTTTTCTTATCCCAGAATCTGGTTAATCTGGTTTTGAAAAAAAATAGGTAACATACTGCAAGTTACTGACATTGAAGATATTTTTTCTTGGTCTTTGGGCAAGCCTGATGCCAGAAGTGTGTTTAACAGAGTTATGGGAAATTCTCTTAGATTTTCCAAAACATTTTCCAGTAGTTTGAATCTTCTTATTTGATATCCCAGCTCTTATAACTGTGCAAACAGATGCTCAAAGATATTAACCAGACTTTGGCTCAGAAGTGTCGAGCTCTCAGTATTTGTTTGCTACAATGAAACTGACAAAGAGCCAGCACAGTTCTCACAAACTTTCTCACATGTCTTTCAGTAGCTTTCAAAGCTTATCCCATTTTACCCCAGCCTCTTCAGGAAAAAAACCAAGGCTTCCACCAACAGAGAAAGCACACAAGAAAGCACACAGAAGAAAATAGACATCCAAGGAAACTTCGATCTCCTCTTTCTTCCAATAATTAAATGAATGGATGCCTTGCTTTTTTCTAATTTTCTGGTATCATCTAAATTGGAAGTGGGAAAAGGGAGTTTTCTGCAAATTTCCATCATTTTTACTGCACCTTATTTCATCTCAATCCATGTAATCCCAGTTTATGTATTCACTCCAGTTCCAAATTTTCCTTTTTTTTTTTTTTCACTTTCATTTGATTTCCTCATATATCCTTCCTAATGTGTTTGTTTCACTGTGTTCACTGTTTTCAAGATTTTATTTCCTTTCATGTAATGGAATTCTTCATTTTAGGAAAGGAAATGGAATCTCGCAATTTCATTGAGTATCATTTCTTGAAGTTTTAGGTAATTTCACTGCACTTCATTTCATTCCATTCCCTTTCAAGAATTTAATTTGTCCTAAGAATTTTATTTCTTTTCAATTTAATTTCCTTGTATTTCCTTGTATGTCATTTCATTTCACTCCACTTGTTGATTTTTCATTGTATTTCTTTTCATGGAAAATTCTTCATTTCCATTAAAGGAAATGAAATCTTGACATTTCAATGACTATAATTTCATGAAGTTGTGGCTAATTTCAGTGTACCTAATTTCATTCCATTCAATTTATTTTTATTTTGTTTTGCTTCATTTCTTAATTTTTCAATTTCATTTAATATCAGTGTATTTTGTATTTTAAGTCCACAATACTAATTTCGGTAGTGTGTGGGCCCACATTTATTAGTAGATAAGCTGGATAACTCTGTCATTCATGAAAATCTTCTCTCTGACTGCATTTAGTATTGCCTTGGCTTCAGTTTTGTCCCAAACCTTCCACTGCCACAGGCAGACTCATTCTTCCTTGTTTCCTAGCAGTCTATTTATTGTATGAAGACTCCCTGTTACCTACCCATCTTCTGCAGAAAGCATTTCCACAATCAATCTACTTCCATCAGTGCTCAAAATACAGATTTCTTTTGAAGTCCAAAAGGAACAATTAAGTATCTGGTCTGATCACTTGCACAAAATGTGAACTTTCCTTTGTTAAGACAACTCACTTTGAACTGAATTGCCAGCAGTGGTTGCCTTTTTCTTATTTTATTTCTCCAGTGTGCAGTTTTCAAGACCTCTTTCTGGACATCATTGCATTGGACTTGACTTACTCTCCTCCCTTATTCAGCAGTTCTGTACCAGTGCTTGAGAGGCAGCAACAGCTGATTCCTTGAGGATGGAGGTACTTGTAATTAAAATGCAAGTAATTCCATCTACTTCCCATTTTTTAAGTATAGCAACTATTGGTTACAAGCAGACAAATTATTCACGTTTCCTTCTAAGTGTTTCAGAAAAACTAAGTGCAAAGCTGTATTTAAAACAAAACCATGCCATTCCAATGAAAACAAAGCAGTTACAACTGGAAGTAAAATCCTTTATTGAAAGAAATATGCTGAAGACACTTCTGTATTTTTATTTGACCCTACATTTGGCAGATAAATTTATTCACACCTAATCATTAATTAATAATAAAATATCAGTGAGTATCTCACACAAACCACACAGAAATAAGTGTCTCAAGAACAGTAGTGACATCTGTTGTGGGTCAGGTTTCTCACACGAATTTCTTCCCATTGTCAGCAGAGAAGCTGTAAAGGGAGGAAGGAGTGGTTTCCCAGGTGAATAGACCCAAAGGAAGGTGGCTAATAGCTCTGGCATCCCAATGAAGTAGTTTCGGGGTGNGAGGGAGGAGTGGGCTCTCCCACTGGGGTTTTTTTCAGGAATTGCAGCACAATGCCATGAGAGGGGTTGGGGCTAACCCCAGACTTGACAAGGGAGTAGGGGCCGGCGTCCTGCCTTTTTCCGTTTGGAGATGGAAGAGAGCACTTGAAGTGGGTCTCAATCGGAGAGCCGGCTGAGTAATGACACTCACACCAATGTGGCTACATGCCGTTCTCCCTTTATTCAGCAACTGTGGCATATTTATCTTTCTCTATGCATTGTCCCACACCACTAATGCTTAAAGCTCATTGGTTGAGTAGCTATATTCACACATACATGTTAATTGGTTGTCACACTATAAGCATCTTTAGTTAAGGTGCGCCAAGTTAGCAGTCCTCAGGACGTGCTTGGCAGCTGGTCTCAGCACAATGTTCATTCTTCCTTGATGTATCTATTCGAGGCCAGTACATTGTCTATCTTGTTCTGAGGACAGTACATGGTCTTCAAAGTATCTCTGTAATCTGCAGGCCAGGGTTGTCCAATTCCCGTAGGAGAATATCATGGCCTTGTTCAGCTAAGAATCCATCTACAAGTGCTCACGTGTGTTGCAGAGGGCATGTGCCTGCTCCCAGCACATCGCCACGCTCCAGCTGCCGACCCGGCTCTGCCCGCTGCCACCACTTCTGCCCGCTACGGCTGAGCGGGATACTGCCGTGTCATGACTTGCTGCCAGTGGTGGTACCAAGAACAGCTGCTACCTGTGAGTTCCACAAAAAGCAGAAATCTCCTGTTCTCACCTTTGGCCAAGCCTCCAGGGCGGCCTGAGGAGGTGCAGGCTCGCATCGGAAAGCCCCTGCAGCCGCGGGGGAATCAGCGCAGCCCCTCTGCCTCGCTTGGGCCGCACCACCTCCTGCCGGCTCTGGGCATGACTGCACCGAAGGGGTGACTGCTGAACAGGTGGGGAATTTCTGTTATTATTTTGGTGGTGGTGGTTCTGTCCTGTTGTATATATATATTAAAAATATATATATAAATATATATATATATATTATTTTTTTTCCCAGTAAAGAACTGTTATTACTTCTCCCATATTTTTTCCTGGAAGCTGCATAGGTTTGAAGTTATAATAATTTGGAGGGAAGGGTCACTTACCAGGAAGGTTCCTACCTTCCTTGGCAGACATCTGTCTTTTAAACCAAGACAACATCTCAGCGTCTTCCATTCACAGTCCACAGCAATGTTACCTGACCTGTCCATCACCTGTCCCAGCTCCCTCTGCCCAAGAAACTGATACGAACGAAAGACAAACAGGGCCAGCAGCCAGAGAAAAACATTCCCTGGCACATGACAGAGAACGCAGTCCAAGTCTGTTTTGGGCACATTAATTTTTTCTTGCTTATTTTCTAATTTGTGCCACCTTAATTATGTATTAAAGAAAATATATTATCCAAACTCACATACACAATTTCAATGAACTTACTTATTAGTATTCACTGATTAGTAGATCAAGTTTTTTTTAAATTTTCATTTCTTATTCCACTCCTTTCCATTCAATGGCATTTCAAATACTTCCTTATCACTTCATAGTACTTTCACTTGAGACTGAGAAAAATCATTCACCAGATTTAGCATATTCTGCTAATAACTCATCACCATTCTTGACTTCAAAAGTTTAAACAGCTTTAAAAGCTTCTGGTTGCTTATCACAACAGGGGACAAAACTCCCTGGAAGAATAATATCAAATTCTCTGGGGACAGATTAGCAGGGGCAGTTATGACCTTGTCTACATGTCAATGAACTTCTGGTTGGACATTTTTATGTAAACCTGTGCAAGATGTGATATAAAGGGGCACCTAGGTTATTTGTTTCTCAGCAATTAAGTAAAAGGTACATGTTTATTTAAGATAACATTAATAAATTGTGGATTGTTTTGATGAGTTGCAACAAATTAATGTGTTTTTGACCCCTTTATCAGGAGTGCTGGCAATAACACATCTCCTATCCTTGTGTGTGGCCATGCAAGCAGCTGTCAGCAAATGCTGTGCAAGACATCAATCTCTCTTAATGGAGCAGGGTGCATACAGTACACAGGGAGCAGCTGATCAGCTGTATAAGCAGGAAAATAAAAAATTTATCACTTCAGATATGATCCAGCCCTAATGATTTTGGCTACAGTCTTGTCTCTGCACAGCACCACACTATCAGGTGGATGCAGTAGCTTGGGTTAGAACTAGTTGGTTGCTAGACAGCAGGGCTGTCCAACAGCCATAAATTCTGGAAGCTTTAGTTTTCCTCCAGGTGGCCAGAAAGAAAACACCTGCATTTTACCAGCAGCTTTTTGAAACAAAAAAAATATTATAAAATGTTTCCACTGGAAAATTTGTTTCAACAAATAATAAACAAAATTTGTTTCAACAAACAATATGATTGCTTCTGACAGTCACCAGCTCTTCAATGCGCTGGGCAGATACCTTCTTCTTCAAGCCCCTCTCCTTCCCATGTCTGTCTGCACCTTTTACTATTTCTCCCCTATCATTTAACCCTGGGTATTCACTATCCTTATCTATTTCCTATCATTTTCTCACTCCCAGCTAGTTCCTGATGCACAGACACAGTCTTTACAATATCTGTCTCTTTTTGGTTGTCTCTTTTAAAGATGCCACCACCTTAAGATGCACCCACTGTTCAGCATGCAAGCAACATCCCTAGCACATCTAGTCATCCTTCCATAACTGCTATTAACTGCCAAGATCACACCTTCCTCTGTAAGGAACCTGTCTTTACAAGTCTTTGCAGCCATACTCACATCTGATCCTTACCTTGGATCAATTTTGAACACTCCAAAATCTCTGCAGATGCCTTTTCTGGAAGCACTTCCATTTATCCCTGAGCAGTGCCTACTCTTAGCTTTCCAGAGGAGGCAACTTACCAAAGTTTTTTCTCTCCACCTTGTCCAACCAAGCTGGCCTCCTGATTTCTTTCCTGGCTTTGTTCCTGATTTCCACCAGTCACCATGACCGTATCTTCCCTCTCCATTCTTCCTTCCTGCACTCCAGAAAAGCCCTTGACATAGTGCAACTGCTTCCCTGGAGCTCACTGGAAGTCTCCTATCTCAGAGCAGTAACATAAACAGCTATTGCCAACTCCTCAGAGTAGAGGATGATAAATTATTTCAGAGTATGAAGAAGTGCTAGGATCAATTTGTGGAGAGTGTTTTGATCCAGAGCAGAAAACTTTTCATTCCCTTCATTTGAGCTATTTTCCAGCCACACAATTGTGAGAGATCATTTGGGGAGTCTGGTGAGTCTTTCAAACTAACTTATGTGTAAGGCTGTGAGATGGCAGCAGCTGTGTGGAGAGCTATAAATATGCCAAAAATAAGTGGCAAACTCACCAGCTCCATGTACTTGAGACAATGAGTAGACTCTGTGTGACTTCTGCTTACCCCCAAGACCACAATTGAGACAGGGACTGGAGCAGGGCTGGAGTGCTGTCCCATGTCCCAAAAAAGGAGGGGAATACCACATTGCTCCGAAAGTTGTCAGAGGTGGCTTTGTCGGGAAGTGCTTGGTCATCATTACTTCTCATAGGGATTCACTTGCTCCACCAAAACACACCTAATTTTTTTAGGTGAAGTTTCTCAGCTCCAGAATTAAAATTTTAATGGGGAGAGACAGAAACAGACTAGCCCACCCCAAACAGAACTAGGCCATCCAAGGTGCAGAGGAGAATATGGATTATACGTAGAGAAAATATAGAATAAGGATTTAGGGGAGATCAGAAAGAAAGGAATTAAATATGCCTTTCCTATAACTTGGGTGTGGGGAAGCACTACATAGCAATGTATTAATTATCTTGGAAAGCTCTCAAGATTTTGTTTCCTCTCAAGGCAAAGGGGGAAAATTCAAACCTGAAGGATACAACAGCTAAAAAAAAACCACAGTGGGAAAACCTACCAAGGTGTAGGTGGGGTTATAATGTTTGTTTTGTTTGTAAAACACTGTAATCAAAGAATTTTAATAGATAGCATTTGCAGACAATTCACTTTAAAGCTGCTACAAGTGGCACCCATATAGACTGCATTTCTTTCATTTCCTTTCACACATTAGGATCCTTTTCTTCTTGGCATGTCACCCTAAAATCTGGAATTTGATCCCTAACCCAGACCTGAAAACATAGGAGGTTATCTGATGTCTTTGCGCCATCTACAGATCTTATCAGTCAACTTGCATCTTTTGGGGTTTTTTTAATTGTACAGAGCACCAACTAAATGTTTTCATAGAAAGATTGATTATAATTGTATTGTCTTGTTCCTGAGAAGTAATAGTGGCTCAGAGTCCCAACTCACTCTTTTCCTTTTTTTCTCCCTACTATTATCACAGTCAGACTGACCTCCAACATCTTATTCAGAATTTCTCTAAATTATTCCCAACCCTGTAACAAGTCACCTCCTTTTGATTTAAAAAATGCTCCAATACTTAATTACCCCAGCTTTAAAAAAGTGTATCTTGTTTATGATGACTTTTATCCCCAAATGTAGTTTTTTTCCTCTGAGATGGAGAGGGCTCTTTTAAGAAGCCAGCACAATGGCAAGATAACATTCTTTGTCTTTCCACAAAGAGAGCCTAAAGGGTAGTTTGTGAATTCCCAGGCTACTTCCTGGATGTGAAACTATATATAATTAAACACCTTCTTCAGAGATGAAGAAAGGGCTAAGTTCTAAAAATTTCACCTCCAGCAGCTGGACACCAAACTCTTTGTGAGAGAAAGGCTCCTTGCCTGAAGGCTGGAGATGTTCAGCTGAAAGTTTCTTTGAAGAGCAATCAATAAGCAGTAAAAGGAAGCTTGAGGGTACCCAAAACATTACTTTTCCAGATATTGCAATTAATAACTATCTAAGATACTGGATATTAGGTTAAGGTGACATGGTCACAACAGTAACTCATTTATCTTTTAAAATTACAGCCCATTCATACTTTCATTAAGATAAGGAAATGCTTTCCTAGTCTGAGTTACACACTTGATACCTCAAGAAAAAAAAAAAAAAACAAACTAGTTTATATTCAGCTTGGTGCTTCTGGGGGAATTTAAAAAAAGAAAAGAAAAAAAAAAAAAAAAAAGAAAAAGAAAAAAGAAAGGGGAATGCTATTACTGGGCTTTCATGTAAAAATCAGCCATTAGCACAGCTATAGGGGGAAGAGCAAAAGTGCAGCTAGAGAAATAAATTTCTGACAGTAACTAATACTGGATGGCAAAGGAAATAATTTATGTAATGGCACAGTCAGAGATTATTCCTTTCTCCCATTCTTTAACAATCAGCAGCTGTGAGGTCTTGAGGTCTTGAGCTGATGGATGTACTCCAACTACATTTAACAGTCACCAGTGGACCAATCCTTCATGGTTTTTCCAGATCTTCTTTTGTCTACCTATGTGAACTTTAGTTTCCACAGAATCCTGTAGCAATAAGTTCCACAACTGAGTTCAGTTGCAAAAAGGATTTTTCTTGTACTGTTTCTCCCCTACCACAAGTACCACAAGTACCAAAATATTTTCCCCTATAATCATAATGATAATATATATCACCCTATAAAGACTTCTAGGCAAAAAAGTCACTAGAAACTCTATTTCCTAGTGTAACACCTGCAAAGAAAATAATCCTTTGGGAAAAAATATGCCTTTTGGAAACCTCCTTTAAAGAGAAAAATTAATTACTTTTTTCTTTATACTCATGTATTTGCAAGTCTAAAGGATTGCAGGAGGAAAGCTACTTTCTCCCTGAGTTCATCATACACTGTTCAGCCTTAAAGTCTGAACCAATAGTCATTCATATGTCTTAAGTGCAAGTAAGCATTGTTTTGCTTTGTGAATTCATACTAGGGACGAAAAACCTACTTAAAAACTGTGTGTGTGCTAATGCTGACACTCTTTAAGTGTACTATGCACAACCTACTTACTGCATTTTATACACCAACACACAAACAAGTACATAGACAAAATGCAGTTCAATTTTTCCTTTTAATCTGGCAATTCTGAAACTAATTTGAATGGAATATCATTCAATGTCCATTACTGCAAATAAAGCAACATCAATTTAAGGAAAACAGGGAAACAGCTGTTTTCCTAAAAAGTTGTATTCAATAATGTCAAAGGTTTTCTTGATACTGTTTTCTATTATTTGGGGTGACATATTTTATATGTTGGCCTCTTACACTTGAACACAACACATAAAGTATTTTTTGCAACATTAATTAATGGTGCCTTTACTGGTACGTAAAAGGGACTGGACAGATTTCTGATCTAAAATTTGCAGAGTTCAAAAAATATGTCACAACACTTAAGTGGTTGAAAATATTTTATGGAACATATTTTATTAGAATATGGTATTTGTTGCAAAACAATTTCATTGAATCTTGTAGTTTTTTAATAGAGGGAGATGTATATGAAAGTGATGCATCACATCAAACTCACAATAGAGACTTTGGGATTGACTCCTTTCTGGAACGTTGTTCTGATTTCTTCCTTTAATACTGTTTAGACTTACTGATAGTTCATTAACCTAATATTGTATGTGAAATATTTTATATTTTAAGAAGCAGCTTAATGCTACCTTTAGACTATTTCCCAGCTTCATTCAGGTAATATACATCATATTATGGCTACAAATAGTATTTAGTTTAATACAGCATATATGGGTTTTCACCCCGACAGAATTTATCCAGCCCTGTCAAATAACAAGTGTTTGGCAATCCCAGATTTTTCTCCACTTAGCTCTCCCCAGACGTGGTGCAGTCTGGTGCCATGCCATTAGATGTCACTATGGACCTCACAAAAGAAGACCAAAGCATGAACTAGCATCTTCCCGTCTGCAAACAGGAACCCGTTTCAAAGCAGGTATTAATCTTCAGCGACTGCAGCACACCCGTGTGCCCTCTCCCATATGTACACCTTGGCCTCCACCACCATGTTCCTCTGCAGCTGCTGTTCTAACACAACAGCACACAGTGGAACGCAAGTCAGGCACCATACATTAAAAACATGCTCCTGTCCTCCTTTCATTTCATGAAGGAACGATTTTCAGGGTCCATAGCACCATGAAAAACGCAGCTGTGGGGTGCCTCCCAGAGGGCCAAAAGGCCATCCTGAGCATGGTGTCTGAGTTTAGAGCAAGTCACCAAATGAGATGTATGGTGGATTGGATCTGAAGCCAAGTGACTAATATTCTATTGCTGCACTGGATTTTTATGGCCTCTACTTCCTTTAGTCTTTTTCATTGATTGGTTGGTTGGTTTGCAGTTTTTTTTTTTTCCTGACTGAGTTGTTGCGAGGAGTTTCTAGCAACAACTATGTCAGGAAATTCTTCAGTTTCTCTGCAGGAGTGAAGCATTGCATCAGTTTGTTGCAACTACCCCAGGGGAAGCTGGGAGTGACGTTGATCTCTGGGGCAGCAGTAGTAGTGGCAAGGTGAGGTGTTTCCACAGCTGTGGGGTTGGAGGTGGATTCTGCTCATGCTGAAATCCTGGGAGGGAAAAAACCCACTTATTGACTTCTTGTGGCAGCAGGATCACAGTCTAACTGCAGTTATGCTCTTTGTTATATTCCCAACCTTCCAGGCTTGGACATCATGGATGGACATTATGCATGAACTGCAGGGAGTAGAGCGGCCATGTCATAACAGAAAACATTTTTAAGATCCCCAGTTTTCCTGCTGACATGACTGTACTGCACACACTAGCTATGGAGTTTTGGAAGCATCTTGGAATTTCAGCCAAAGGGAAAGTACTGCTGGGGTAAGACTTTTGCCCATTGCTACATAGTTCCACTACATCTAAGCAGCTCAGAAACAGCCAAAGGTGGGGCATCTTTGAAGTACCTTGTAATCTAATCAGATTTATGTCTTTTTAGGCAGAGCACCTCATATGTCACAGCAAGACAGTGTTGGATTAATTTAAAAGGAAATTAAAGAAATTATTATAAAACCTTAGAGGTTATTAAAGATTCTTCTTTCTGATGGCAAAGGCATTATTCCCTCTTAGAAACCACACTGCATACACACACAGGTGGAAAGCCAAAGGAACAGGAGTTGTGGTTATAAGATCTGATAGTTTTGTAAGTAAAATTAACTTCGAACCAAGTGAGAAGCATAGCATGGTCAGGCCAAGAGCTCCCATACCAGAAATTACAGGCCTCATTGAAGAATAGCCCAGAAACTAGTTGCATAGAGAAGAAATTCTTATCTGTGCTCCAGATATGAGGACCCAGAGCACAAGGTCCTGGGGTCATATCACATGACTGTGCTGTTTGAGGGGGTTCCCAATGTGACTAAGACAGACAAAGTGACAAGCCTGAACTCAAACACCAAGGAAGCAGGAGTGCTGCAAAAATTACTGGAGAGTTCCAAGTCCAAGCTGGTGTGTAAATATTGATATCAGCATCAGGTAGGGAGTGTACTTTGGGTAGGAGTAAAGCATTTCAAACTGAGATGGCAGAAAACCAATATTTTATCTTCTGACTGTCACCATAACCTTTGCCATTACAGGGGACAAGCTGCTGCTTTAAAAGGTGGGGAAAGGGACTGTTAAGTTTGCAAAGCAACTGTCCTCCAGAAAACCTTCTCTAGAATTCACATGGTGTTTTTGAAGGCTCAGCGGGTTTGTCTAAGACAGTTACTTCTCAACCTGGAAGACAGCAAATTGTGTCTTTTTGTCCCACATGCATTCTCTTCAGTAATGTGAGAAAGGGAAGTGAATATTTTCTCCTTCATTGTATCTTCTCAAGTCTCAGCTTCTTTTCTTATTTTCCCACATTCATCTGGGGACAACCAGAAATGTATCCCAAATCTTGTCATAGGATAACAAAGCCTGCAATCTCTTCTGCACTTCACCTTACGTGAAGTGTCATGAATTCTAATATTGTTTCCAAAGGACTAAAAATGCAAAGATTTCCTGTTGCTACCATAATTTGATGTTCTGAGAGGGCTGGATTGCTGTCTTCTAGCCAGGGTAGATTGGCAACAGAATATGTTGATTAGCAAATGAAAAATTTACACAAAGCAAGTCTAGATTTCTGAATTCTCTCTAGGAAAAGCTTTACAGTATTTGCACAAGAATTTGCTTTCAGTAAAGGAGATTTGAGTATCTAATTTTAAATATCCTGTTCTGTGAAGACAAAATATTTCTTTGGTTGCCCACACATGTGGAGATGTTTTTGTTTTTTGTGAGTGTTTCTCCTTAATCTGTACTACAGCTGGTGCATCAGTATTATTTTACAGGTATTAAAAATATTCAGCAGGGTAGCTGTTAGCTAAGGTTTCACACTCTAGATAACAGATGGCAGATGTTCTTCATTGTAGCAATGAGGATAGCAGCTGTGTCAGGAGAGAGAATGAAGAACTTGATCCACACTACTGTTTGGAGAGAGCTGATCTTAGTGTTACTGGCATTCCTAGCAAGATTTAAAAAACCACTAATGTCTCACTTAAGGTTAGAAGAAGATGGAAAAAAATATCTACCTTGCTGCTAATATGGGTCTGGTCACTTTTTCAAGGAAAATTTCAGGGTAAGGATTTCTGCCATGTATCTATACTCTGTTGAGAAACAGCTGCTGAAGAACTACATGTACACAGAGAGAGGAAATTTATTGGTGCAGCAGGGAAAAAGAATCTGGGAAACAGGACTGGAAACAACCTGATGGATAATTTCAACTCAGTTTGTACTACTTGATTCTACTTTTCTCATGCTGCTGAAGAAGGCATGGATGTGAGAGAGCACTGATGTCTCTCAGGCAGGCCTGCACAACATTCCCAGGGGATGCTCAAGCCATGGCATGGAGCCATTAGCTAGCACTGCAATTACAGACTGGCCATGCCAGAGCAGAACTGAGGCACAAAGGAGCTCAGGGACTCCAACACAAGGACAGCCACACAGCTCTGCTAGGACCTGAAAGAGTACCCCTTGACACATACCGCATTACTGTAGCACCTTATTCCAGATCTCCAAAACAGTGCAGCGCTCCCATGGTTAGTGAGAACAGAAACAGCAGCATCTTCCCGAGAGTGAAGAATGTCAGATCTGAGAGATAAACAGCAAAAGTGAAAATAGGAGAAGGACAAGCTACAAAATCCAAAGGAGCTAAATAATTTTTGAAGGCTCAGTTAACCAATTAAGTGACTTCAGATTTCCTTTCTTTTTCTCCATGTCATTCAGGATTCCTGACAGTGCTACTGATATTTTTTCTACGATCACTGATTAATATCTAGCTCTGGAAACACTTTCAAATAGACACTGCAACTGCAAACCCCTTTTCCAAGATCCTGGTTAAATTAATGCAGTAGGGCAGGCAGTCAAAGCTTTAGCTGAGGTCTAGAAATGTCTGTCCCTTGCTTACCTAAAAGTCATGGTTGCCTTGTAGAAATGCTATATTTTTCTGGTTCTCACTCCAATGTATGTGGCAGTAACTGTGTACCAGTGCAGCATGGCCTACAGTGTTTTATAAACATAGCAATAACAAAAAAACCCTTGTGAGGGGTAAATGCTCCTCTGAAATTCTTTTCCCAACTCTTTGGTACTGGTATTTGAGGGAGAACATATGCCCACAACACCAAAGCACACTTGCCATAGCCAGCGGAAAAAAGAGCACTAGAAATTCACGCAATTTTGCTGCACCCATTCCCAATGGCAACATGTCTGTTATCCAGAGAACTTATTACCAGGTGTACTGGATGTACATGGCAAGCTTTTGGAGGCTGGGGAGGGAGACTATAGGAGTGGCTTCTCTGAGAAGATTCAGTCTTCCCCTATATATGACATAATGCCAACCAGATCCAAGACAGATGCACTGCTGCCCAAGACTAAGACAAGCAGAAATAGTAATTAATGCCTCTGTAGGAACATATTTAGGAAGGGGGAAAAATGTATCTGCAGTCAGAGAAGAGAGTAGTGAAAATACCTGAAACAACTCTGCAGACACCAAAGTCAGTGCAGAAGGAGGGAGAGGAGGTGCTTCAGGCACAGCAGCAGAGATTCTCATGCAGTTCATGGTGCAGACCATAAAGAATGAGGCAGCTGTGCCCCTGCTGCCCATGGAGGTCCACAGGGCAGCAGAGACCTACCTGCAGATATGAAGGAGCCCAAAAGAAGGCTGTGACCCTGTGGGAGTCCTCCACAATGGTGCAGGGTCCTGGTAGGACTTGTGACGCCATGGGTGCCCATGCTGGAGGAGCCTGTGTCTGAAGGACCACATCCTTTATAAAGAGATGCACACTGAAGCAGCTTGTGAAGAACTGCAGCCTGTGGGAAGGACATACTTTGGAAAAGTTCATAGACGACTGTCTCCCATGTGAGGCATCCCACACCAAAGCAGGGGAAAGATGCCTCTTCCTAAGGAGGAAGCGGTGGCAGAAACAATATGTAATGAACTGACTGTAACTCCCATTCCCAACTCCCTAAGCTGCTGGAGGGGACGAGATAGAGAATCAGGAATAAAGCTAAGCCTGAGAAGGAGGAGGGTTGGGGGGGAAGGCATTTTTAAGACTTGTTGTACTTCTGATTATCCTAATCTGATTTTGATTGGTAATACATTTATTTTCTCAAATCGAGGCTGTTTTGACAGTAAGTGGTGAGTGATCTCTCCCTGTCCTTATTCCATCTCAGGAGCCTTCCATTATATTTTCTCTCCCCTGTCCATCTGAGAAGCAGAGAGAAGCTTTGGTGGGCACCTGGCATCCACAGGGTAAAACCTCAACACCAGGAGACTGTTTTACATGCTGTAGGTCAAGCTCAGACCTAACTTAATTTTTCACACTGGATTCAGTGGAAATAAAGTAGATCTGTCCCAATAACTTTAATAGACAGATAATTGCTATGCAGGGAGTAAAGAGTCATGGCCATGTGAAATTTTCTAGCAGTGCTATAACTGAAGTACATTCCAGTATAGTTTGTGCTTCTCCAGGAATTAGGAAATTTCTCTGCTCTCTCAGCCTTGATGCAGCTTTAACTCAGCACACTCTTGACATAGGCCACTGTCAATTCCATAAGATCCTCTAGTCCTGTCCATTGAAGCAAACTCTGCACAGTACCCTCTATGGGTGAGTATAAGAATATTCAGTAGGAGGTGAGACTCAATATACTTACTTTATAGCTGACACAGGTGGGAAGAGTACCTTGTATCACTGCAGCCAAAAAAACCAGGAAGACAAGAGAGGCCTTGTATGTTCACATTCTTACATGAGAAAAACATATGGAAAAAGAATGAGGCCATGTGAGTTGCTTGTGGTGAGGGATAAGATGTTACACATGATAGTATGTAGAGAACATAGTAGTATATATTTCACACAATACCAAAACCTCTCATGCCCAGTAAACTCTGTTATATGTTTTTTTGCAATAAAATTATGATTCAGGATTACTTGGACATGGGATGCTTATATTAATTTATAATAGTTACAGTGATTTTAAGAACTCAGCATTTGATAAAAATTTTAGTTACAATTTCCTGGTCCCTGTTCCCAGGTGTTGAAATGGCAACATACTTTGCAATCAAATTTGTTTAATAAAAAATACAATTAAGAATGTAACCAAGGAATCTTCATAGGCATCTGACAAATTTGCTGAAGAGGAGTAAGTTTTACAGATGGTGACATGGCAAAGTCAGGCTATAGATAATGTATATATGTGTTTGCATGTGTTTGTTCACAGCCTATTCACATTAAAAAAATGTGAACAGAAATGTTAAACAAAGCATGAACTCCACAGCCTCAGTGGCTGAGGAATTAGAGACCAGCTATGCATCTCCCATTCATCTTCCCCGTCCTGGAATGTGCAATATGTGCTTTAGCCCATCCCATTGCTGAGCACACAGCATCTCAGCATGCTTACACGTTTTCCATTTGTTTTTCCACAGCTCGCTAATGACTTGTAACTGCCCTGTCACCACCCTGCTGCAAATTATGATGAATTCAGCAGACCAACATGCAAATGGAAAAGCACAGAAAATATTATCTGCTGGTACTGATGTGCAACTGGAGTTTTGCAAACCTCCTGGTGTTGCATAACATGGTGAAAATATAGTCTCAGAAAATAAGCACCATATTCCTGCCAGCACAGCTCTTCTGAAGCATGCCTAAGAGCAAAGCATCATTGTAAAGTAATTCCGTTTTATTCAGTAGCTAGCTTAGTTAACCTTTACAGGAAAGAAGGAAATGAAAAGGAAATAAATATCACTATTTTAGTTTGCCACTGCACATGACAAAATGAAGCAAAGACTTTACTGATGAAAGATGTTTGATATCACATTGCTCCACAGATGCAATGTAATATCAAATGCACAGATGCATTGCTCCACTTAGCAATACTGCAGTGTTTTAATGTACACCAGTACATTTTGCCAATTTATAATGCTGAAGCAATCTCTACTATGGTTTTCTTAATCACCTAGCTTAGGCCCCAGCTTTAGGAAATGGAGACATAACTGTAGCTCTGTGAATAACTCTTTCAGGGTAGACTCAGCAGGAAAGCACACTTTCAAGACATGTTTTGCATATATCTGCTCCTTCTTATAAACCGGAGTAAAGCTATGATGGAAACACAGGCTTCAGTATATTGGTTTTCATATACAACCATCATAGTGAAAGGAAAAGGATTTAACATTAGCAGAATGCAACATGAATTTGATAAAATTTCTTCTCCCATCTCAGATGTTGCTGACACTGACATGCTTTTGTGGGGAAATGCACATCTGCACTTTCTAAAACAAGTTGTTCGAGTGAAAACATTTCCCAGTCACCACAGTGCTGTGTGATTTTTATACGCCTTCATACAAATATTCTTAGCTCACAAAGCTCATAAAAATATTCCCCCTAACCATTCAGGTCAGTGGTCAAAACTGGATCAGGTCCATTTTATTTTTGCTAGAAAAGAGAATGCATTTTAAAGTATGCCAAATAAAACCAGAGTCCTTGCAAGCCAGCATGTTTTTTGCCTTGCTTTTTAGTGAAAGACTGCAAAAGGAGCATGTCTATGAGCATCCAGGAAGTAAAGGGTGCAGTATCTGAATGCATTCAATGCCTGTTAGTCAATAAAAGTACATTACTATGCCATCCTCTGCATTGCAGTCTAACCCTCACTACCTGCACAGATCTCCAATGCAAATAAAGATGAACACTAGCTAAATCAGCATGCTGTAAAAATGTAGGAAGAATTCCTCCTTCTTTTTTCTCCTGATATCCTTAAGCTAACTCTTTTTATTAGAAGATGTTATTAGATGAATGCCCTGTTGACCCAGAAATTAGAGGTATATTTGGCAAGATTGAAATTAGTGGGGATTTAGGCTTCACTTTAGGGAGCTATTAAAGCCTGTGTCAGAGTTTAAGCATGGAAATAGTGCTTTTGACTTCAGTGGGACAACTCACCTATTTAGAGTTAGGTGAGTGTTTACACATCTTGCTGAATAGGTGCCTTGGGGCCCTCTAACCTTATGTCCTGAAAACTTTTGCCATCCTTAACAAAGTTTGTTACAGTGCCATGAAAGGACCCTTTTTTCTTCCTCTTTTTTTCTGGCATTGTGTTTTGTTCTCATTGCAGAAAGACTCTTTGGGGTTTTTTTGCACTAACTAAACTTTAAGTTACATCTGTCCAGGAAAAAAGTATCCTTACTTTATAAGTCCTCAGAGTTGATCAGTAGAATTCTGCAGTAGGGCAGGATTTATACTTTATACTATGGAACTGCACACTTGCATGTAACTGTTTCTGTTGAAAACACACTCCTTTTTCGAAGTAGACTCAGATCTCACATGCACCAGGATTTGCTTTATTTTTCAGAGAAGTATGGAATTTTGAAAACAGAAACATCAGAGAGTATTACAGACATAAAGAATGATGAAAAGACAAATCCACATATAAATGCTGGTAAAGAATCTGATGTGAAATGTACAGTGTTAAAAAAAGCAATGGGACAACAATTATCTAATTGGTGTAACTAGGGCTTTGAAGGATTAATTTCTTCCTAATGTTGGGCAAGTGAAAAAAGAAAATTATGATCCCTTGGATTAGAGGAAAATTAAAATGATAAATGGTTAAATCAACCAAACAGCACTGTGATTCAAAATATTTTTAGAAATCAGCTGTGCAATCCAAAAATATATCCAATAATAGCAGAAAAGGCCACAAGTAAAAATAAACTGCATATGTAAGAATGAGAGCAGATCCCGGAATGAAGGATTACAAACCTCTTGGTGAAACCTGGCAGACAAACAGAAAAAGTGGCTGCTTGGATATGCAAACATGATCAGCTATATTAAAAAGCTGTTGAAGAGAATGAAGTAAAAGATAAGCAATAATGAAGACCAAGAACCAAACTGGGAGGAGGGTCTGCAACTCTACTGCAACACTGATGGAATTCACATTTAATATTAACAATCACGAAGAGAGTTTTAAATGAGATTATAATTAAATCTCCACGTGATGTGAACTTGCTAAGCATTATGAATTATAATGACAGCAGAAAAACATTGCTTCAGAGCCAACAGGAAATCAGGAGAACTGGAAAAAAGTGAGGTTTCTGGGGAAAAAATGCAAGCTGCAGTTGATGGGAAGAAACATGGACAGCGGGGCAGCTGTGAGAGAGAATTGGGTACTAGCATCAGGACTGAGTAGTAGGCAGTTCTGAATTTTCATCAGTATGCCAGTGAGTGAGACCCATAGGTTTTAAAAAAGGTATTACTCAACGTGGAGAAACAATCATTATTCTCCCTGGCTTCTGACATAACAGCACTAGGCAGACTGTGTCCTCACCTGCAAACTGTTCTTAGCAGGAGCTGAGGTGAATAAAGGCAATCAACACCAAGTGAGCACAATCCAGTGCAAGGCTACAAGCCACCTCAGAGGAGGGTTGGACAAAGCAAGCCAAGGCTACAAGAGCATCAGAATGGTCATGCCTCCATTTCCTCTTTGCCTGAACCCCAGCCCAAGCAACCAGCCTGGCTCCTTCCCTCAGAACTGGGAAGAGGTTTTGAAGTGATCAGGAAGGTCTGTTGTACTTCTTGGCAGCAAGTTACTGATAGTTCCTCTGTGGGACAGCCTTCTGGTCTAGCTCCTCCCTTTAGAACTCTTCCATCACATGGCAGAAGCACCCACCATTGAAATTTGGCATCTCATTCTTAGAGACATCGAAATTAAAATTTCATTTCTTTTCAAAGAGTCTTACATCGACTCTGTGTCCCTGAACACGTGGAGGTGCAGTGACTCTCTGAGCACTGGCACCAGGCCAACCATACCCAGCCCATGTGCCCACCAGACACCTCTAGCTATGACCTATTGTAAACTGTGATCTTTTGCAATTCAAATTATTTCCTTCTCCAGGGAAGAAGTGCTTCACCTTCTTCCCTGCTAATTAGGATGTCAAGTGTTTACAATAACACCAAATTGTATGACTTTTTTTTCTTCCCATTTTCTATTATGCTTCCACATCCCCCTTTCTTTCTAAATAACTGATACACTTGATCCTGTTTTCTGGCTTAACCCTTAGACTTCTGTCCCCAGACTTATTCTGACTACTGTGTGCCACTCTTTCTGCCTGCCTGATTCCTTCCATTCTCCTGCATATTCTGTGCTTCTTGAGGACCCCATCTGTTCTACACTTGCTCATATGCCTCCCTAGTTTGACTATCTATCCACCAATTTATGGATAAGCACAAATTTTTAAGTGGTCCAAAATAAAGCCTTTTAGCTACAAAGATTTCAGCTGGAGGGCATAAACTGGAGAGAGACAAGAATAAGCACTTTCATGCTAAGCTTGTGACAGTCCTTAGCAACACCTCTTCCCGCCTCCCTTCCCTGCAACCCCCACCACTTTGCTGGGAGTGTCACAAGAGAATCAATCTGCAACCCCATGAAAAATAAACAGAAATAAGCACAAAAACAGATGGACATCTCTTAATCCCCTGTAGCTGAAGACAGGATTTTGCTCATGTTTTTAGAAGATTCCCCCTTCTAAAGATTTCCATCAACTCAAATCTGGTTTTGTCGTAGAAGCTGCATCCATGAGAGTTACACTCTTACTTCCTTTTCCCCATCCATTAGCATGTAAGCTATAATTCAAAAAGTCTTTTTTTTCAATCCAAAACAAATCCTCTCTCTGAATTCAAAAAAGAGCCATTTACACCAGTGGTTTGCTTCTTTCTAATTAAATAATTCTCAAGACATCAGACCTTAAGAAGAATGTTTTCAAAGGCAGCTGTTCTGCTAATCAGACAAAATACCTGAATGATGGCAATTTACTTAGAGTCACCTCACAGAGGGACACACACACTATGATGTATTCTCAGGCACAGAACTAACTCTACTGTGTGCATGCAACCTCAGGGTTTACTACACTTTCAGGATATTTTTAATGATTGAATTTAACATTTCCAAACACTGGCAGAAGGCTCCAACCCACATTTTAACAGAAGCCTGTACTGCTAAGCAGTGCCTCAGTCTTTTTACATAAAAGGATATGCTCAATACATATCTTGGGCATACAAGGAACAAAAAAATGCACTTTGCCTTATCTTAAGTAAGATAATAGCTTGTGTTAGACTTAGCTCAATCCACATGTGACTGTTCTTCATCCTCCAACTAACCTTCTAAATATCCACCAGATGTCAACAGCTCAGAGACCCCCTTAAACAGGGGGGGTGAGATCCCTAGCAGGATCAATGGCAAAAGTCTGGTAGAGTAGAATAACAAGACAACAAGAGGACAGAGAGGCTGGCTAGTAAAGTTAGGATGCTGGTGCATGCTCTGAGTTTCTGTCATGTCAAGTAACACTCCTAAACAAATAGATTCATCCTCACCTACTGTACACATAACAACATCAATACAGTCTAAAAACACAACTGAAATACAAGGAATGAAGCCTAGGCAGGAAGACTTTATATCCCTACATAAGGAAATGTTACTGAAAACACCCTCTGAATTATTTTTCACAGCAAAACATAAGCAAACGTGAGAAGTAAACTGCAATTTAGCTCTTGAAGTTGTGTGGTACACGAAAGTATTTTGTGTACTTTGGACTTCATCCAAAGCAAATATTCAACTGCTTTTCTTTTAAACACATTTGGAGGTCAATAAATATTGTCCTTTCCCTAACATTAGTCCCACACAAACTGGCCAATATGCATCCACAAAACAGGGAGTAAAGTAATGTCTGTGGTCACATGAATTATCTGGCTTCAATTTCAATTCCTACCATAGATTTCCTGTTTGATCCTGTGTACAAGGGTTAACCTCTTTGTATATATCCATCTGCCAAAGAGAGTAAATAACTCCTGCCTCCTTTCTGGTAGTTTATGAGGCTCTGAGGGCATGCCTCTACCACAGGTGCAGGCACACTCAAGCTGTCTCCATATGAGGTGCACTAATTGTATTTCTCATTTTTCTAGGGATTCAAATTAGAATGCCCAGTATTCAATTTACCAAAGTGCCGAGTGCTCAGAACAGGAAAAGAAGTTAAAGGGAACTGTTTGGAACAGTAAGATGGATATATGTTAACTGCATAATAATTCTTCTCTGTAAGTATGCTGAAAAAGAAGGCCAAAGGCATCTCCAGCGGGTACCCAAAATGAATGAGCATTTCTGTAATGAAACTCAGTGCCTCAGGTCTTCTCTTCTTAAACAAAAGCAGCTTTATACCTTTTGGGATGTTGTAAAGACACCATTCATTCATTCATTCATTCATTCATTCATTCATTCTCTAAGACACTTAATAGCTAGAATGCTAAGTATAGTTTTAAAACACACCAAAAAAAAAAATCTATTTGCAAAGCACAGCTTAAATGACCTGCAGTAAATAAGGCATAGGTTGGAGCATGAGGACAGAGAACATTGAGCAGTATCTTTCATTCTATACATTTATTGAGGAATAGACCCAGGGAACAACACTGTGTAATAATATCATACGAATCAGAACTTAAATTAGGTTATGTAGACAAATTGCTTTATTTCCTACTGTTTTGGTGTCTGATTTTGTAACCATATCATTCCTTCACTACAGCTTTTTTCATTAAATTTCTCTAACTCAGGATCTGTAGGTGGAAAACAGAAATTTTATTCCAAGTCTTACATCAATCAAGAGCAATATTTCTCAAATTAATGGAATTAAAGTAAATAAAAAGTCAAACTTTTGGTTTCTGAAAAGTGTAAGCAACATATAAGCATTTGGACTCAGTGTGCTAAAGTTAGGCAGCAAAATAAGGTCTTACTTATAGACTGCTAACTTTTTTCAAGTAATTCTTAAAGTCTAGTGAAACTTTAGAGTATCAATACTGAACATTCTTTTCTGTAAATAATCAAGAATAGCAGAAATTTTCTGAGTCCCTGCTATGAAACTTTCACTTTGCCACTACCCTTCCCCCACATAATCACGTGGTTTTAAATCTGGGGGCAATTCACACCTCTTATGCTTTCCTCCAGAAATCAGATAACACAAGGTATTTGCTGAGTATTCTGAAAAGATTAAGTGAAATCGTAAGGATTCTATGGAAGAAAGTAATCAGTATAACAGAGGGGATAATAAGGAAGCTGATTAGAATAAAGATACTGGTGTGATATAGCCCATTTGGGATTTCATGTATGAAAAGATAAAAAGATGAAAGAAGAGGAAGAACAAAGAGCAAGACACAACAGTTCCTTGGAAGGGAAAGAAGGAAAAAAAAGAAAAATGTATGACCTTATAATATCTAATTCTCCTAGCATGTATATACTAAATGGTAGTTGTGTTTGTGACTCGTTTCTGGTCATGTTAGAACACAGTTTGAATAAAAAAAGGAACTGCGCTGTATGTCTGTTTTAACAAGTGCCAAGCCAAGTGATTTACAAAAATGCTTCACTCCTCATATCTGCAATGGCATTTTGCAAAATTCTTGCCACATGCTGCACAGTGATGGTTGTTTGGTTCTTTGCCCCCCTCCATCTGAGAGGTGGCAGAATTTTCATGCTGTCTTTTGTCAGCACCTTCAAGAGCATCTCAGTGTTGAACTCAGGTTTTCTTTCCACCTTGTAGATGAATAGTTCAGTCATCATGGCACTGTGGCATTGTTCTGCGCAGGTGAGCCCCATGAGAAGAATGGGTAAGGGAAAAAAAGCAAAGCTATGCATTACAGAAAAAAAAAAAAAAATCAAACAACAACAACAACAACAAAAACATTACTTAGATGGTGTCATACAAGTCATACCACATACACACTTTAACTAAGCACTGTATGGCCACCAGTCATTCTTGTTCCATCTACAGCTGGAGACATTTGTGAATATTCCTACACAATTTATCAGAGTAGGACCTCTCAGGACCCCTTCTGACAACCTCAACTTTGCAAGGTAAATACTGTTCTCAAATCTTCAAGGAAAACTGTTGAAAGTGACACAATGAAAGCAAGGCTTACATCTTACTGAGACTATCAAATGTGTTGCACAGGACTGTAAACAAACACATGAATAATTTGCCCCTCTGTCCCCAGCAGGAGGTGGATTTGGCATTGCTCTAGTACTTCTAGCACTCCTAAAGCTGGAGGCTGGTACAGGAAAAGATAAACTGGCTGCAGTCTCAGTGGTGGACACAGTCACCCACACATGGTGTTGAGAAGAGACTAGACAAACAGATGACAGAGCAACTGGTTCCCGCTCCCCCAACTCCTATCCCAGCACAAAGACAAGTAGCATTCAAACTAGAGGTGCTAGCTTTTAAAGCTATGCCACAGATTAAAAGGAGGATAACCACAGATAGATGGGCTTTGCATGTGATCTCTGGAGAATTCTTCATGGAGAATAATACACCTTTCCTGACATTATATCAATCAAGAATGTGGCACACAGTGATCTTGGGATATGTAGATGCTTCCTATTTCTGTGTAGGCAGCAGAAAAATTATGTCTCCTGTAGCATAGTCTCTACTGTGTTCATCAGATTCTTGCTATCTGGGTTTCTTGTCCCCTGCTGCATCACTACAGATTATGCATTCTGTCTTTGCTGCCTGTAAGCATCTACCTCTGAAGAAACTGCAGCTGTCTGTCTTGGGAGCTTTAAATGCTGACATTTCTTGGTAGCAACAGCACCACAGTCTTGAATTTCCATGGCCAACTGTGTTTTCATGTCCAATTCAAACCACATCCTGAGCCCTTCAAATGACTTAAGGGGGGAATGAGCTACATCTTGACCTCACAAGACAGAACCCTGCCCTGCTTCCAAAGTGAGAATCAACAATTCAGTACAAGACAGCGAACTTGTGCAGTGAGATCCCAGATGGGTCGGTTTCTGGAGATCAAGATGGGTGCCAGTGCTGTGCCTGTGACTGGCAGGAGGCACCACCAGCCAGGAGGAGAAGGGATAGAGTCACAAGCGCCACGTTCTTCGCACCACATCCTCGCATCACTTTAATTTACACGCGGCAGCATTAGAACACCGGCTCGGCTCCGGTCTCCGCAGCATCTCCGGGGACCGCTCCCGGCCGGAACGAACGCTCTCACCCCGGCGCCCTGCGCCGATTCTCAGCCCCTGTCTCTTTCGGGAGAGGGTGGGCACCCCAGCCCTTTTCGCTGCTGGGGGGAGGACGAGGCAAGGGCAGCCCCCCAGGCAGAGGCAGGGACAGGGATGGGGCAGGCAGGAGCCGCCCCCGCGCGGGGCGGAGGATGGGAGCGCTGGCTCCTCGCCCCGCGTCTCCACCCGAGAGGCGGCCTTGGTACTGCCTGAAGCCGTAGCCGCTTCGCTTCGCTCCCGCCCTCCCTCTCTCGTCCCCACCTCTCCTCCAAAACCGCAGGAGTCGCTACGGTTCCGCTTCACTCTCTCCGGTGCCAGCGGCGGAGGGGGTGCGAGGGGACCTCAGTGCAGGCACGGCCCGGAGCGGGAGCAGCCCCGCATCCTCCCCGCTGCCCCTCTGCCATGGCCCTTGTCGCGGCCCAGCGCTGACGATGCTGCAGGGCGCCCCACGGCCGGGCGGCTGGGATCGCGGCCGGGTGGGCGAGAGGCTGCAGGCGGCCCTCGCCGGCCTCCAGGAGCTCCAGGTGCTTCGGGAGAAGCAGCGGGAGCTGGTGCGGGCCGCCCTGGCCATGCCGCAGCGCCCGGCGGCGGGCGGAGAACAGCAGCCCCTGTCCGCCCACATCAAGGAGCACCGTCTGGAGGTCACCCTCTGCGCCCTGAAGGAGCAGCTGGTAAGGGACCGCAGTGGACGGGACGCCCCGCTGCCCGGCTCCGTGAGCCCAGCCGCGGTGCCGAGAGCGGGCGGACAGAAGCGGCGCTGGGCTGTCAGACACCCGGCTCCCCTTCGGGAGCCGCCGGCGCCGTGCCGGCACCGAGGGCACGCGGGGCGCTGCAGCCGCGGCCCCTGCGCTGCTCCCGCCCCGCCGGCCGCCGTTCCTCCGCGGGCAGGGGCGAGCGACCGGGCCGGGGGCGGTCGGGGCGAGCCCCGCCACAGCCGCTGTAGCGGGCGGGCGCTGCCGCGGCTCAGGCTGGGCTCGCCCGGACAGCCCGGAGCGGGCAGTGCTGGCGGCGGGCGCCGTGCCAGCGGGAGCGCTGGAGAGAAGTTGTTAACCCGGCGCAGCTCATTCATAGGTGCCGAGGAGTAGGCGATGATTAACTTCTGTAATACTGCGCTCAGCTCTCAATGGCAGCAGCCCTTTGCATAGGAGATCAAGAGAGACGCGGGCTGAGATACACCTACATAAGCGCTCGGGGGTTTGGGTGGGTGTGTGCGCGCACACCTCTGCGCCTCCACCTGTGAGCGCGCACCGGTGTATGCCCGAGCGGCTGTGCGCCAGTGGGAGTTGATCTGCCAGGAAACGCTCCGTGGGACGGGAGTACTTTGTTCTTTCCACGGATTGCGTGATCAAAAGGGGAGAATAACTGAATGCCTGACCTTGTATTTGAAGTGGCTGCACCAGCCACTCACACAGGGTTTTTTTTTGAAACTAAAAACCAATTCTGAATTGTAGCTGAAACGAGTTTTATAGGTGAGACAATAGTCAAAGCGTAAAGGGCTTTAATCTCTAGTATGGGAAATTACACACTTCAGTAAACTCAGACTTAGTTTCAGTAAACTCAGAACTCAGTTCAGAATCTTTTCCCTCGCTGTACTGGTGCAAGTCTTGGCCATCAGTTATCCATCAGGTGTGAAAATAGAACGGTTATTCGCTCCCCATAGGCAGCTTTCTCAGGCAGCATCTCAGGATAAAATGGGCTTTAACTTTCAGGGAAACCTAGCCACCACTGTGTGAAAACACAGCAGCAGGCATATCTTGATTAAGTTAAGAAAATACAAGACAAGTGGACAGCCAGCCACTTGATTACCCATCATTGATAGTCTTAACTAATGGCTCTACTTTTTTTTTTTTTTTTTTTTTTTTTAATTGAGCAAAAGAACTGAAGGCATTTATTGCCTGTTTGAGGCCAGTGGGGTAACAGGATCACACAATGAGCTCTGATCATAGTGACTGCACTTTTTTTCAAGTCAGCTGTTGTGCTGTAATTACTCGTTTGTCACAATATTTTTCAAATTAAAATAGAAGATTAATTTGTCAGAATTTTACTTGCACCTTACAAGGCTTTCCAAGAACGTGAGAAAAACTAGCCATTAAAATGGAAGGGAAAAAAGGCTACCCTTTTAACTGCTGCCCTTCAGAAATGTGTTGAGTGGACTCAAGAATAACTCTGCACGCCTCCAGAGAGGGACAGATTTCACCAGTAGGTGCCAGTGCAATTATAGGAAACGTGTCTCTTGGGATGCCTGGGAAGGAAGTGTTCATAAAGCTTCAGAATAATGACTCAGAAGTACATAAATCCAGGTACAGGTTCTTCAGCAAAAATACAGTTGTGCTTAAAGTAGTAATACAGAGCTCTTCTGATTGACCCATGGCTCCTGAAGGCTTTTCAAACTGTACTGTTCAGGCCTCCTTGTAGCTTTATTGGTTTTTTCCCCCTGCAAATTGCAGGTGTGTATCTGAGTAGAGGTGCATACCTCAAATTTCCTTAACAGCAAAGTAAACCCAGTTGAAAACAGGCTTGTCACAGATCTAGGATCTCAGTGACCAGAGGCTGAAAACTTTCCCGGTGACTCATGAACAGTGTATTGCACTTAAAACCCATGAAAGTTCTGTTCATGATTGCAGGAAATGAAGTTAAAACTGAAAGCAACAGAAAATGCAGAGCGTAGCATTGCTCGATATGTCTTCAGCAACAACAGCAGCTGTTGTTGTTGGCCCATGGAGGGTACAGTATGTGATTGCTCTCTATAAACTTTCAGATTGAGAAACTCATTAACAGTGTAAATGTAACTTTTCCTTGCAGTGCACCTTGCTCCAGATTGCAAGGAGGACTGTAGCCCTGAGCTTTAGCGTTGTCACAGTTTAATTCATAAAAAGTTTCGTCCTCACAACATAAAATGAGAAAGCTGTGTCAGCTGAAAGTGGCTCAGGGCATCTTAGCAATGGAAACAAGGCAGATAAAAAGTCAAGCCAGACTTCTTCTCTAATGGTAGGATGAGAAACAGGAGAGCAGAGGCAGAAACCTTAAGGACTTGAGTCTGACTACTGGGAATAATAGAGCAGAACCATCAATTGCTGTAGG
Source organism: Pyrgilauda ruficollis (assembly GCF_017590135.1). Taxonomy (NCBI): domain Eukaryota; kingdom Metazoa; phylum Chordata; class Aves; order Passeriformes; family Passeridae; genus Pyrgilauda; species Pyrgilauda ruficollis. Next base: position 47,702 of record NW_024524456.1, read on the forward strand.
TACCACGCGTGGATGCCATTCTAGAATCTCAGTCTCTTCCCAACATTTACCAGGGGCAGTGATCAGCTGGCCTTCTAGCACTCTTCTATAGGCAGTCTGCTACCCCTAACAGTCTTGCCCTTTTTTGCCCTAACCACTGGCTCTTTTTGGTGGCCAAGGTATTTTCTGGCAACTGCAAATTACTACAGTGCAGGTGGGGTGAATTCTGTAGCAGAAGAGGAACTGAGTTAAGTGATGCCACCCACTTTCAGAGACCCTGAAGGTGCTAAGCTTCTGTTAGCCAAACTGTATCATAGTGACAAAGAGGAAAAAGAAGAGATGCAAATTCAGGCTAATGCAAAGAAAGAAATCTATGATTGCTGTCAGTGTAGGTAGATATCGAAGGCTGCAACATCCAGTATGTTCTCAGCTCTTTCCTCCGAGGACATATTTATAAACCTTATTTTATTTTATTTGAATCTGATTATTTTGTTTTGCAAGCTTTCAGATGGTTTATGATGTTACAAAAATGTGAGAAGGGGCACATTATATACTGAAGAGATAAAAACAAACACTCGGTATCCTGCATTTTACGCAGATTTTTTTTTTCCCTTTAGATAATTTTAAATAGAAGAAATCATCTTTTAAACCATGGATTTTATTTTTTTTAAATAACAAAATTTTGTCAGCTGAAAGAAGGAAGTCCTTCTGGAAGGAATTTACCTTAGAGCTCTATTACAAGTGTCTGGGATAGATTATAGTAATTTCTCTCTGAAACTGGCTGCTTTGCACCATCAGTTAAAAAAAGACCTATATGTGGGCAAAACTAGAAGAGAATGCTATGTTTTGTGCATTCCAGAATGAAGTCAGATTAATAGAATTATAGGATGCTAATCTATAACCAAGAAGTGTCAACAGCTCCCCTTTGACTTTGAAGAGATTAATAGTTGAGAAGAATAGTCAAGTATGACCAGTAGGTTTTGGTACCTTAATTTGGGGTGCCCGCTTGTGTTGATGTAAAGGAGCCTTCTTTACAGAGAGTGTTCTTCCTTCTGAAAAATGGGTAGTATGATGATACTCCAGATTTGCCTCCCCAAAACTGTAGTCCATTGATAGTACATGTTGTTTGGGAAAGTTTGGTCCCACACTATGCAGTGTCCAGAATTCTTCACAGCTGCATTGCCTAAAGCAAACAGATGGTTTTACATGCAAGTTTTTGTCACATGTAAAATTCATGTGAATAGAGGAAAAGTGTATTTAGGGGTTACTGTTGTGAGTGCTGCCCAATGTGGGTATCGGAGAGATAACAGCCTGAAACAAACACACTGGAAAAGGCATTCTTATCCAAATGGTTTGAGGAATGCCTCTCTTCATAAAGTGCAGAAGCAATTAACTGAATGATCAAAGCGGGGTCAGTGGCTGGAAACATGAAAACCCAGTGGTGTGAGGCACTATAAAAGGGTTAAAAATGATGATGTAAATCATGTGTGTTGGTTAAAATGCTGTGAAAGCGCAGACAGAACCTGGAGGTATAATAAATAATGTTTGAATACCTGAGAGCCTTGTGGCCTCTCTGTCATTAATCAGAAACCACAGACTGAGGGATTGGCTGGCAAAACATTAATCATTAAGCAATTAATTCCAGCCATGGAAACAAAACTCTGTGATTTCCTGAGTAGGTGGGATTGAAGAAGGCATGGCATGGTTTTGCTTTTTTACCATGAAATAAAGTAGTACTGAGGAGGTCATACATCCATCATTCAGATGGAATAGAAAATCTTGTTTATTATCCATTTCTTCCCTTCTTTTTTGTCTATGTGAAACAGGAAGAGGAAAATCAGGGAAAATCACTATGGATTTCTCTAGGAAGCAGTAATGAGCCTCTTGAGTTTAAACCTTTCTAGATGTGTGACTAACAAAAAGGGGCTTTATTTCTTGTGTCTTATATGTTCCTCCAGTCCTCTTTAAAAGCATGCTAAAAAATAGCTATTTTTTTTCTTCTCAGCAGCATCAGCAGCCTCAAGAGATCTCTTGTGAAACTCAGGGCATCTGTATTTTTTTTCCTTACAATTTCTAATAATCTACTGATTTCCTTAGGATCTTAGCTTTCTTTTCTTTCAGTATTTATAGCTATGGAGAAACCCATGCAAATGTTAAAAGCTGAATAATTTGTACAAAAGGAAGGAGGCAAAAATGTGCACATACTGATCTTGATTTTCTGATGTAATTTAAGATACTTTAATTGGTTCAAGGAACCTAGATTTTTTATTTTTATATATTTGAGGTTGGAAGTGCTTCTAGAACTTTCACTTGTGTTTTAAATATGAAATGTACACATAAAGAACAATCTTAATAATGTTTTTCTTATCATTACTGAGTGGAAACCCATCCCCTTGAAGGCATTGAGCACAACTTTACAACCTACTTCAAGAGACCACCTTTCTATAATGTACGGTAGGATGGATGGTGAGGTGTGATATAATTAGAAGCTGCCTAAATAGTGACAGGGCTTTAAATAATTTGCCAGATGCCACGTGAGAAGTTTGTGACAGAAACAAGTGTGCTTCTTTGGCTGGTACCTCACACTGGCCATCTGCCTTGCCAAGCTGATGGCATAAATACTGGGGGAGCAACTGCAGGAGCTATTACCTCAGGTCAGCCTGGTCAGTGATTGCAGTAGGCAACAGATCTAGTTGCTGGCTTCTGAAGGATTATTCACCATTTATTTTAAATATAGTAATTTCCCCAGCATATTCAAATGCCATCTTCTTCCAGGAAATGGGTGGAGATATCGGGCCACAAGACAAACAAGGAAAACCTACAGTGAAATAGATGTCAGAATTCTTGCAGTGTATCCTTTCAACTATAAAGATGTGTCATCAAAACCGAGGGTTTTACTAGAGTGGGCATGCTGCCTTTACTTGGTAGGGCAATAAGATACCTCAGCCACAGCAGTTTCCTTTCATCTGGCAGATCTTAAGAGTTCATGCAGACAATCCATAACGTTTATCTTCTTTTGGGCTCAGAGACAGTGTATGGCAAAGTGTGGTGCAATAAGAATATGTTAATAAGTTAAAAGACTTCTGTCATATTTAGAGATACAGTTCCTGCCACGGGTATAACAAGAAAGCCAAAAGTTAAAATAAGTACCTTCAGAGTGTGTTTTGAGAACATGTTTAGCTAGGCAGAAGACAATATACACTAAGAAACTAAATGTTTTGTCCTTGTCCATTAGTTCAGTCTTGTTACAGAGAGCCAACTGCAACAGTCCCTAGCTAAGGAAAACACTTAATGAGAATAGAATCTTGCTGTCACAGATGGCCTGAATTCATGCATTCCTGCTGAGATTCTAACTGTGATTATTCTTCATTACCTCCTTCTTCCCTTGGTTTAGTCTCGTTTGAGGAGACAGGATATCGGCTTGAAAAGCCACCTGGATCAGCTAGACCAGCGAATAAGTGAGCTGAAATTGGACGTCAGTAAGACCTCCAGTGAATACTTGGATAGTGACAGCCGGCCCAGCTCAGGTAATGTGTGCTTGGCTATTTATTTCTAGGAGTATGGTGCTAGGAGAACTGAAGAGTGTCAACTGCTAAGCAAAACTCTCTGTATTATTTGGGCACAAATGGTGCCCCATGGCTGACGTGGATAATAGTCATCTGGCACAGAGGGGGCTCACATAGCTGCTAGGAATTTTCCTGCAAAGTTGATTTAGTTAGAAAGTGCTCACTTACTCAGGCAATATTCTTTTTGGATTTCTTTTTTTTTAATGAACCTAGTAGCCACACATGGAAGGAGAAGGAGACAGATTTATTTATTAAATTACCTTGTGCAGTGTAGAATGACCACTGGTAAAATAGCTAGAGTACTTAAAAGAAGTGGAGACCAAAATCAATATCAACACTCTGCTTGAATCCAGGAAGGGTTCTAAACCTCACTAGGGCTTTGAAAATCATTATTGCAGTGCTCCTATCAAATGAAGTTATGTAGAAGCAAAACAGCACTATTAAAAGACACTGAGAAAAACTATGCCGACAGAGTAAAGCTCTCATAGAAAGATACTGGGTATCAGGTTTCTGCACTGATTCACAGAGAGGCTGTACTGCAGACTTTTATAGCTAGGATGTCTGTCAAAACCGGTTTCTGTTATCTAGTCAGAGACAATGAAAGTAGTTCTTCTAAACAGAGTTTTTGCAAAGCCTCAAGTCTTCCGTGAGACAAGGAGATTTTTTTTTTTTTTGCGTACAACATACGGATTTGTAGCCTGGTACTCAGAGGGCATGTAAAAAGTGCAAGTTTCTGTTGTGTGTTTAAGTTCAGGAGTTGTGTGTTTAGACACATGCACATAGTTCAAAAGAAAATATTCCTTCTCTGTGCTAGAGAGGAATAATAAAATTTCCTACCTTGAATTTATACAAAGCCTTTTTTAATGCTTGCACAGTTACTGGAAATAGTCTCAATACTTGGAGAGAGAAGTCTCCATTCTCTGCCCTTAGGCATTCCAGCTATCATAGACTTGGCAGTTCTGATCACAGGCTAGTTTTGCTCTAACCAATCCACTCATCCAATCCATTCTTGTATGCACCTAGTACAAGTTACAACAGTGTCAGAGGCCCCTGTCTTACACCAGTTGCATCATAATCCCCAAAGACATTCCCCAGTGAAGAACTGGGCATGATGGTGCAGCACTTCATCCCATCCCACCCTCAGAACTAAGTAGGCATGTGTGTGCCAAGCTGGCTCAGGGCCTAAGTAAATATGCAGAAGCCCAGTGAAGGTTGGTTGAATTAGAGTATACCTCTGCTGATGTTACCTTAATAAATGATCACAAATTTAGGCTTGTGGCACATAGCAAATGAGGATTTATTTTATCCTCTGCACTGTTTTTCTACAGAGCATGTTTAGTTGCTGTAAATTCAACATATCCTATTTATTTTAACTCTGCAGGATTCTATGACCTGAGTGATGGTGGTTCCTGCTCACTCTCCAATTCTTGCACCTCTGTGTACTGTGAGTCTATCTCCTCATCCCACACCAGTCTCTTACCCAGCTCTCAACACCCTAAAACGAGGCTCAGTGTGTTTGATTACCGACCCAAATCTGCAGATGAAACTACTGTGCACACCACCAGCTTCCAACAGCAGGGGACCTATGTCAGCGATGGATGTCGGATTGCAACTAGCAGAGATGTTTCTGGGACTCCTGCCAGGTCCAGACCAAGGCCTGTTTCCACAGGTAATTGATAGCAGAACTGGGTACTTCATTCAAGAGAAGGGCAGATTGCTGGTTATTACCCTTAGGACCTTGTTTAGCCATGTGTAATTAATATATAGCTCTCATTTTCAATATACAAAGTGAGAGTAGATCAAAATCACAAAACCAAACCGTTCACTGTCCCACTTCCCCGTGTCTCCATGCTCCTGATACTTTTAAACAGTAAAAAATACTAGAATGAATCAATAAAAAATATGTAGATAAGACAGTAACAAATACGAGGACCTATGCATTTAGAAATGGAAAAATACTCCAGTGTATGAGATAAAATTGTAAAGACTATTAAGACATTTTTCTTCAGTTTCAGTATTTGAAATACCTTGTGTGAAAGTGCAGGAATGTACGAAGGATTTCAAGTAAACTCAAAATTCTCTATTTACACAAATTAATCTTGACTCACACAATTACTCTTTTTTGTAATTTATGATGTACAGTTAGGGACAAAAAATGCCAAAAGTTAATTGACTATCTAGAGAGCAGGCATGAGCCTAAAAGTGGATCAGCCATGAATTTGCATCATACCTTCAACGCAATGGACAAGTCTATTAATATTCCAGATCTCTTGTTTACCTTCTGTAAAGTGACATCATATCACTTCTTATCACAGATTCTTCCGTAGCCTCAAAGCAATCTGGTGTTAGAGTGATCCAGCAAGATGTGTAGCAGTTCCATTATAGAAACAGGGAAGCTATGGGGAACGTCATTTCAAGTACTGTGCCACTCTGGAATCATTCCCACAGCTACTTGACCTGAGCTTAACTCACCTCTGGCTTGCTTGGAACAGAAACAAAGACCACCTATTCTATACTTAGGTGTGTAGACACACCTGAAGGGATGACAGTAATTACAGCACAAAAGCAAAGTCTTCTCAAGACTTGTCAAAAGCTGAGTTTAATGACCCATGGCTTCCATGTTCACATTGCACACATTTTGCTCTCTCAGAAACTTTCCTGCCTTAAAACATGTTGCTGAGACTCCAGGGGCTTTATGTTTGGTGTTTTGGTTTCTTTTTCATATAGCACAAAAACGGATACTGAGCTGATACTGAGCAGGGGTGTGGGAGAGAGACTTCAGACCTCCTTCAGCCCTTCTTCCTGGCTAAAGCCTCTTGCTTCCTTCACAGTGAAAAACAAAAGTAGTGGGTATAGCCTTGAAGAAACAATTCTTATAAAGTTGACCATATTGCAGGAAGTGAAGCAAGATTTTCCTTCAGAAAATTATCATTTGGAGAGGGGAAGAAATTTATCTTTTCCTCTCCTTAGAGGAAATTGCAAGTACAGACCAATTGCGTTTTCTTTCATTGGCAAGCAGAAAGCTTGCTGAGACATTGCAAGCACAGCATGCTTTTGACTCCTTCCTGTTTGTTTGCAAAAGAGCGCAGCATTACACACTGCCAACAATTTCTTAAAGAATTTTTATTATGAAATTAGGTTGTTAACCTTTGTCATGGCAGGTCTGTGCATAGGTAGTGCACTGCAGACCACCCCAGAATTCTGCAATCTTTTAAAAGCTTCCTCTAACAGGACATAAATAGTCATCGTGTGACTATTCACATAGTTTGTGGATGATGCGGTTTAATGTGATGGTTGAGTTTCATGATAGCATGAAGCACCCACGAAATTGGTTAACTGAGGATTTGTTGACACTGAAGTCTGCATTGTAGTACAGAGAAATCCAAGCTAACTGGTTCCAGAATTCTTGCTCCCAGAGGTAACACAGCACCCTAGTGCTCTGTTGAATGACATGTCTGGATGGAAGAACCTTTCTTCACACAAGAACACAGCCTCTCCTCTCTATACATAGGAGATGCTGCTGGGAGGAGGGTTCTGCAGTCAAGAAGAGTAAATTACAGCACCCTTGACAGTACTCCACAATAGAAGAGATAGGAGTTGGTGTCTATAAATGTCATCTTCAGAGACTATACTTCCCACATGCCTGAGTAGTTAGCCTTAGATTTTTTTCCTCTGTGAAAATAAAGATTCTTCAGTTCATTCTTCTACGGCTTCTCTGCTAAGAAATAAAAGTAATCCCTTGGTTTTGTCTAGTTGGGTTCCTGCTGGTCTGAGGATATTTTTTTGTACATGCATAGATTTACTTTCATCCAAGTAGCACAATATAAATTTCCTGCAAAGGTAAGAGTTTTATTATTGGCATTAAAAGGCATTTTAAATTCTGTTGTGCTTAGGTGATAAAAGCTTTGAAGTAATTAATTGACCTTGGAAGACTGAAATTACTTTCTTTATCCATGCTACTGATTTTAGTAAAAGCTATCACATCTCTCTGATACAGCACTTTTAGCATGAACCAGGTTGATTGTAATTGTCTGTGGTTTAATTAGGTTGTTTATTTTCATCCACTATATAGGTGACTTGGAAAAGCTCATTCCAGCGGACACTAGATTTCAGAAAGAAATGGATCCTAAATCCATGTTGCCTCTGTGCAATAATGGAGACATGCACTTGCTCAGCCTGGACCCCAAATTCCAGAATGACCTGGTCTCCAAGAATGGCATAGATGTGTATCCTTACCCTAGCCCCCTCCATGCAGTGGCTTTACAAAGTCCCCTTTTCTCCCTGGTGGGAACATCCCCAAAATCAGACTTCCAAACTCCTCCCAGCAAACCTATGCCTAGTACAACAGGTCCCAGCTTGATTAAGACTAGGCCAACCACTGAGGTCAAGCCAGGGGGTTACATCAATAAATTACTGCAGCTGACGAGATGCAAAGGGAGCAGTCGGGCTGAGGCCAGTGAGTGGGTTTTACCAAAGAACCAGCCAGCCGCAATGCACCAGAGACTCATTATAACCCCCAGCACTGGTGGAGTGAAAATTAACAGCAGCAGTAGCCAGCTGGAAAAGCAGACAAGTTCTCTGGAGAGTAACAAAGATGAAGGGAAGCTGTCACGAGAGGTGCCAGAGGGAGAATGTGCCAAGCAGCAGGAGATCATGAGCTGTATGAATGACGAGCAGTCATCCACTGGACCTGTCACAGAACCATCAGCTGTGAATAGTTGTTATCCTGCCAAGTCAGCAGCAAGGGGCTCTCCTCTGGCAGAAGAAACAGAGAGCAGCGTGGAGCGCAGTTTGTCCTACTCACAGCTGTGTCAAGGGGACTCTAGCCCAGACACCTGGAATGCTAAAGCTGTCCCACCCAAAAAACTGCCACCCAAAAAACAAAGGTGTGGCAATGCCAAGTTGGCTTACACTGGCGGTCGTGAACGAGTGGCACGAGCTGAGTTTGTCCATGCTCATTTTGTCCCTGCAGAATCCCATCAAGTCCGGGTAAAGTTTGCCAGCTCCAAAACAAAGGCAGTGAAGATAAAGAGGAGGAACAGCGAAAAAGTTGTTCGACCTGGGAAGCAAGCCTTCTGCATGGAGAAGGTGAGAGGGTCTCATGGGGCCACCAAGCTGCCTGCTGAGTGGAATCCACTCCAAAGACCACAAGGAGTGAAGAGCCTCATGCGGAGACCTTCGTATTCTGGTGACATGGCTGGCAGATCATGCTCAGAGTCAAGTCTGTTCCCAGTGCAGGTCAGGCTCCCCACTGTGCCATCCAGGCTAGAGCTCTACGGAGCCTCTGCCAATGCACTGTATTCCCTGGAAGCAGCTTGTGCAGACACAGCCAACAGGAAGAAGCAGCGCAAGTGGCAGTCCACAGTGGAGATCTCTGCCAAGGCCCACCCAGCCAGCCTGTCTCACAGCTTTGGCCCGGGAGCACCAAGGCAGCCAGCAGGGAGAGCTGGCATCCTGCACACTGTCAGCATGAGGGCTCACTCCAAGGGTCAGCACTACGGAGATTGTGCCAAAAGCGAGTCAGACCACTCTGAGTACTCTGCAGAGTGTGCTTCCCTCTTTCATTCCACCATCGCAGAGACCAGCGAAGGGGAGGTCAGTGATTTCACAACCAACAGATTTGGGGACAGTGAATCCAGTGAAGGTGATTGGGATGGCAGCAGTAACAGTAGCAGCCTTGCTCTTGACTATGATGTGGGGGATGAAAGTGAGTTGATTTGGCCTGAAGGTTCAGTCAGACAATCCGTGACTGTCCAGGCCTCTTCCAAGCCTCTTCCTCCAGTGCCCAAAATCTGTCGCATCAAAGCTTCAAAGGCACTAAAAAAGAAGATAAGGAGGTTCCAACCTGCCTCTCTGAAGGTCATGACCATGGTGTAAGGGAGAACAAGCATCTATTTCTTACAGTGAGACATCCTGCTGGCTCTCATTTGCAAAATAAAAGGACTAGTGCAGAGAAAAGGTCTTTCTTAAAGGAGCTCTGAATAATCCCTGAGTCTACAGAAGGAATCTGTTTGTTAATGCCTGGACATAAATGTCACTGTATGTAATTCCCTCTTTTGCCATTTATTCTGTAAATATGAATCTCTGTGTATATTATGTGATTACTTTTTTAATTACCCAGAAGGGTCACCATGGTAAAAATGAAAAGAACCTCCCCTGTAAGATTTTAGAGGTAGGCCCTTGGTGGTTTTTTAACCATATGCTCCCACAGAATCAGACCAGACAGTAAGACTTGCTAAGAAGAAAGTATACTTCCCTCTTGCAGTCTGAAGTCTGTATTACCCATCCAGCTGTTATTGTGGTCATACGGAAAAGCTCTCTTTCCTACATAGTTTTATTTTCAGATCAGCCATCCCATACCTTCTCCCAAACATCAGGAGGATGAGTCTTCTTCCATAAAAACATAGTATGCTTAATCAAGAAGGCAAGTGTATTTGTGAATGAGAACAAGATTTCAGTTTGCTTCCTTTTTTTTTTTCAAAATAGCATAGGGTTGTTTTTTCAACACCCCTCTTTATGATGTTCCATGTTATTCATTTGTTGAATGGATGAAAGAACGTGAGGGCCACATGCCACAGTGTGTGATTAGCTGAGACTGAGATAATAGCTTTGCCCCTGAAATTGCAAACTCAATAAATACTATTTAATGTACTTCTGCAAATTATGCTTGTCTGACTTTGATGTCTGAAAAAAATTATTCTGGTCTATGATATGAGACAGTTCTGTGTTTTTATGATAACTGTGCAGAGGGGTTCTTTTATCTTTTCAGAGGATCACTGTAGCTCAGTCATAACCAGGGTCTGCTCTCCCTCTACCTCAGGAAAGCTTTTTCAGCACCTGCTTCTAAATGAAAGGATTTGAAAATGGTATTTATATTGAGGACAGGGTAGTTTTTAACTGACTCACTTAAAGTGATGAAATTTTGTCAGAAGAAACTCTTAATTTAAAACATATTTATGTATACGTAATGTGTTTTGAATGCATTTAAGGGCACTGATATGAAGTTTTATATCAGTGTCTAAATTGAAGAAGTCATTTAGTAAAGAAGTCACAAAATGAATTTTTTGTGTTCGGACAAGCAGCCCTAATTCTTTCCTCTGAGCACAGCAATCTGGAAGCTGAGCTGAAGTTCACCCTGAATTTACAAAAGAGCAGGTATTTCCCTCCTACATATTTCAGTGCTCAGTCTGAGTACATTCCCGGCCTAGGAGATGTAGGCATTACCTCATTCAGCTGCCTGAACTGGGTCTGAAACAAAAAGTGCTTTGCAGAAACTGGGTAAAAGAATGATTGTTTATTCCAAAGATTCAGTAGCAAACAGAAATATTGAAAGACAACTTTCACCCAATGCCTTCAATTTAGAAGCTACTTTATGTTTTGAAACCACTCAATTTTCAAATAATTTGTAGAAAATGAGAAAAGTAAAAGGTATGTAAAGTCATTTAATTCAAGTATTCTAACTAGCACATCATCCTTACTGTAACTAGGAAAACATTACATTTTAGTCAGTGGAATATGTTTGAACATTTTTTCATTGTTCCAAGAGCATTGGACATAACCACTCTGGTAGGATTAGTTGGAGAATTTCACAGGTCTGGCAGTGGTTTCTTGTTCAGCATGTCTAGCAACAGAACAAACAAAACAGTGATTTATGCTTTGTTGACTTTCTACACCATGAAAGGATTCATTTTTCCATTTACACAAAAGGTTTCATTTGGGGGAGTGTGTCAAAAGTTACATATGATCTTTTAATCCAGAGATTTTCTGTGTTGGGTTGGGGTTTATTGGTTAGATAGGAATTTTGAGGGTGTTTTTTTCATGAAGGAGGAAATTGTTCTTAATTAGAAAACTGCTCTGGGTAGGAGTGTTCTGAAACCTGGTAAAATGTGCCACCCAGTAGCTCCTGCCTTTTTATCTCAGAGTAAGCTTAAACAATAAGTTTGTGGTCCCACAAGTCAGTAAATCCCGCTTTAGGGCTGTTAATACTCCCTCAGAAATGTTGCCAGACACATGATGAAAGTGCTGATACAGAATGAACTCAGGCTGCCAATTCAAATAAAGAAAAATGATGACTTAATTTTGTACTGACAGGTTTTATGCCAGATGAGGTATCATTGCCTCTACAACTCACACTTTCTGCCAGGTCAGATACCTTCTCTCCTCCCAAAGCCAACATAAACTCAACATAAAAGCATAAAGCTGGCCCAAACAACACTCTGTGCTTTGGCTAATTTGACAGAAATACAATTATGTGCCCGCACTTGATCCAGGGGAAACCTGTGGTGCTGGAGAACCCCAGCAATGCGGAGAACCTGCTGTAAGGTGTTGAGGTATTGCTATGTGCAGTGATGCTACTGAGCTGTGACTTTTTGGCGAGGGCAGAACAGGTGGTGCTTCCCCTCTGTACTGCAGGACATTGGATATTCTCCTTAGCACTGCCCATTGGAAACACTGCTTTCATCTGCTGGAGCAGAAACTGCACTGGGACCAGGGCTCTGGAGGGAAGAAATAGGACAGTGCAAAACAGCAGGAGACTCGGGTAGCCAGTAGTTCAGGTATACTGGCACAAAAACATGATAATTCAGTGTACTGTAGTGTGTTTTGTTGGCAAGGACACCAAGAATTTTGATAACCACTGGGTACAAGTGTGATGCCTCTGTTCATCAGAGACTGGGCTAGCTCTGCTGTCAGGACCCCAGAATACCTGCCACCTAAGCAAACAGCTGAAACATACTTAAAATCAACAAACGTCAATAAATGCTCTGATGCGCTGTTCTTTTATGTGTATGTACTAAACATCATAAAACTACCATAAAAATATATTTTAGCTTCATCATCAAAATAAGGGATGCCCATTCCTGGGATCATGGCCATACAAAATAGAAGTATTCACCGTTAGTTTTCCTTTTCAGAAGAAACCTACCAAACCTTTTTACCTCAGCCTCTTGTACTATAAAGGCCCAAGAGAATGCAAAAAGTGTCAGTTGGTGGTACAATTAGAAGTCTAGCACCAAACCTGATAAACTTTGGGAGTGAAAAGTTTAGCACTTTCACTGTGACTTGATTAGCAAGTTTATAGATCGAATAGCTCTAGATAGATTTAATGGCTTCAGAGCAGCTTTATGCAGAGTTTCTGTTGCAGGAGCTAACATCTATCATCACTCCAAGGCTCCTGAAACAATCATCTACTGTTGAAATCTATGTGCCAGATCAGCAGTTTCCTTCTGTCCTAGGCAGACATTTACACTTCAGTGTAGGAGCAAATTGCTCCTAAACCACAATGGAAAGAAAAGAAAGTAAAGAAGAGAATAGAAGGGGAATTAAGGAAGCTTTAGGAGCAATTTGCAGAATAGATAATAATTATGATTTTAAAAACTTTTGTTAATCCTTTTATTGCACAAACAATTTTGGAACTGGATAATTACCAGTTTTCTTGGCCTTGACACAATCTTAGATTTTGAAGTATACGTGCATTACCCAAACCATGGGATAGAGTCAGAGAACTGATGTTTTGTCAGAGACACCAACCTTCAGACCCTCATTTGCAATGACTTCTGGTCAGGCAGGGCACTGAGCAAAAGAAAGGCAGTGGTAAGTCTCAAAATCAGCTGTGGATGATTCTCATACTGATGAACTTGAGCCCAGTGGACATTTTAAGGCTGTGCTGGAGTCTTTTGTGTTTTCTTCCCCATTCTAGTCTGAAGCTCTGAAGGTGAGAGCTGAAGGAGAGAGGTGCTTCAAGTGCTGCTGGAAGGCAGGTGGTAGCAGCAGCTCTTTGGTGAGTGAGTTGTTGCCAACAGGATGAATCAGGCTGAGCATTGCACCAAAGGGTTCCAGCCCCACCAGCCTTTGCTAAGTTCTTTAAGATCCTCTTAGGGCTGTAACCCAGCCTCACCACTGCTCATGTGCCAGTGCTGTGATTTGGATGCTGCCCTTGAAATATGGGCCACCAGCACCCAAAGCCCACCACAGGCTCATCACTCATGAGCTACAAGATGAGGGAGTCCAATCCAGTCCTTCCAGACTACCAAGTACAAAATCCCTAGTTAGGCAAAGAAGTGTGCAGCCAAATAAGACATCTGTGACTGCTGTCCGACAGGGAACAAGCCAACAGCATGCTAGGGAAGGACTATCCTACTGCTGCTCTTCTGAAGCAATAGCAATGGCTTTCATTTTCCAGCCTCTTTGAGCCCTTCTCAATTCCACTGAGGCTGAAGGATTCACTCCAGCTGTGCTCACTGGAACAGAGCAGCTCAGCTTTTAAAGCACAACCCCACTCTGCCCTACGCAAAGCCTCTGCTCCTGCAGAGAGCTGTAGTTCCTATTGCTCCCTGACCACAAACTCAGTCCTCCTCATTGAACATGCTCCCAAGGAAGCTGCCCTGACATGAGCAGCAGGAATGATCATGTGAAGGGAAGAACATCATAGTCCCACGTCTGAAACTTGCCTGTGAGGAATGCAAGCAATGACACCAATACATAATCAGTTTTCACATATCATATATATATATATATATATATATATATAAGATAAGGAAACCTGGAGTTCCACCATTAGCTGCAACTCTGTATGGACAACTACTGTGATACATCAGCTACAGATGAAGAGTGATCAACAGGAAAATGCTCAGCTAAGACTTGATTTTTGGTATATATACTTATGTTTGAAGCTATCACAGTATGCCTGCTTATATTGCAATGCAGAACATCAGCAGAATAACAGCTGAAATGAGCAAAAGTCCAGGCTGTATGAGTTCTATTAATTCTATGTGTTATGATAATAAAGCCTGTAGACTTTTGCTAGCTAATACTGATTTTTTTTTCCCCCAAGCATTCTAGTGTTTGTCCTGTCTCAGCATTTATAACTAGGGGTAGAGGGCATCAAATTCACCCATGACACAATTCCTGGGAAGTCATTAGAGCTACTCCACAGATTCATTTAACCTCCTCATGCTGTTCTCAGGATGTCAGCAAGCAGGATTATTGGCATGACAGATGAAAAATAAGGAAGATTTCAGACCTCACTTTCATTCTTGAAGGTGCTGCAGGTCTGTGGAAGTAACTGTGTTTATGGCTGTCTTGGCTGGGGAGAATGCTGTTGCCATGTCACATCTCTGTTAGTGATGAATCAGGGAAATGGTTAGGGCTTTACACAGTGATGGAATTTCATGTTTATTCTGGTTTTCAAAATACAAACTGAAAGAGTATCAGCAGTCTGCTGATCCTCTAAAACTACAAATCAAGAGGAGAAAGGCCACAGATCAAACTGACTAGGCAGGGTTAATCAGGCAATGTTGAACCCAAGTTGTAGTCTTAGAAGCCCCAAATGAAGAATCTTAGTTCCAGTAGACTTGGGCATCTGGATCTGCTCAAAAGCTCTGTCAAATCATTCTGGATGCCTACTTTTCAGCCCAAGATGGATATGTCAGCCTAGCAAGTTGCTCTGAGGAAATATGCATTACTGCAAACCTTCACTCCTACATTTACATGCAATATTTTCTCTCTACTCCTAGTGTACCAAAAGTGATTTTAAAAAGCTAAAGGTTCTAACTCATGCAGTGTGAAATTATGTTTGAGACCCCACCAAATTCTTCTACAATTTGCAAGATGGAATGGTGTGGATACACTAACTCTCCAGACAAGACTTATGCTTCAGCAAGAATCCAGAAATTAAACTTGCACCCTGTAAGACAAGCTGTAGCATCAACATTGAAGCTTTCCTTCAAGACTGTCCTGACCACCGTAATGCCAAAACACAAATAAAATCTTACATTTTCTAAGATTATTAGCTCATTCAGTAATGAAAGTCAAAAAGTTCAGTTATGAAAAGAGTTTAACCATTGTCTGGCTGTACAGAATTTAGCAGAAAATGCCAGTATGGGTTTTTATGCACTTTCCCTTGTTTTCTACCTAACTTTCCCTAAAGAATACAATGAAGAGAACCATAAGTTCATTTTCATGCTCTTTATTAGAAGGGTCGTTTGACTTGACAGAAGACTCAGAGCAAGAGACACAAGAGCAAGAGCAGAGACTGTTGCAGTCAGGATGAAAATTGGTTGTGTCTTAAAAATGCAATGCAGAAAGCCACTTTTTAACCTATTTGATCACAAGAAAGTGGGAGAAGTTAATGTCTAGGGCATACACAAAGTTTCCTATTCAGAGATCATTTGAGTTAAACAAATTCCTTATCTCAGATGCAATTTATGGCTACATGAATGGCTACATGAAGATCGATTATTCCCAATGGGAAGATTTTCCTGATTCTATACTATGTGCTCCCTAACTGTGTTGCTCAACATCCTTCTGTGCACAACGAAATCAGTATCTGTTGTCTCCCTAGTACTTCTATTCCACTGTGCATTAGTGCAAGAACAAGGTGCTTATCAACCACACTGTGACCTCTGACTGCTGAGAATTTCATCTTGGCACAGGACTCTTTATTCTTCATAAGGACTGAGATTTATGAAGTTATTGCTTGAAATGGAAATTTGCCGTACATCTTCTTAGTATTAGATTTATATATAGATATTTGGGAAGAGGCAGTTCGTGGAATGGATGGATGTGATTATGTCCATAATTGGAATCAAAGCAGAAAGGGTTTTTGGACTACTTTGTGTCTTGTCACTGACTCTGACTGTATTTTCCAAAGAAAAAGGTCACAAAACTGAAGAGGTACTAAGAACGAGATGTTGGTGATTAAAATTAATACTGTGAGAATTCCCCTTTTTGTTTTAATCACATCTGCTGAAGTTAATGTCTTTGGGGATGGTTCTATTAAATACATCTTTGGAGTGGGCTGAGTTTCTTTAAAATAATTTGGTAATTTTTTTGTTACACCAAGATGTTCAGGAAAGCTTCCTCTGTGCTTATCTGATTTATAACTGAAATCTGAATCATCTGAAATGTACATTTAACTATCTGTTAGAAATTTGTGATCCTTTTACTCAAAAAAGTGGGCTTATGTTGCACATGTACAAATTACCTCTAATAAAATGGGTATGATTGTATAATGGCTTTTCTAGCTCTTCACATTACATTTAGTTTCTATGATTTTGATTATGTTTCATCCTGGGGGATGTTGTCACTGGGGCACTGAAATTGATATAATACTGGTATGCCTACAACTGCAGCTTTATAACCAGTATTTATAGTGTACAGCCTGCTTCTAGAAGGTCAAAGAGAGGTAAGAATTCATATTCACACTATGAATTTACATTAAAAATTTTTAGAAGCTCACAAATCAAAAAAAGCTGAAAACCCACATGTTGTCTCCTCGGTGCCCGAGATAAAGAGGGCTTCATAACAAATCTACAAAACCAGAAATAGGAAGAATTCCAGGAGAGCTGAGGAAAACAATTTCAAAGTCTGATGTTAAGTTACTACAAATCAAGGGGAAAACTTCTCCATAGATGATGCTAAATAAATACAGAGGACTGACAAGCTGCAAGATAGGCAGGGAGGGTGATAAAAAGGGACACTTTAAAGCTCTGTTTATAGGAGGGTTAATAATTTTCCAGCACTGTGGTTAGCATATAATCACAGCAGCCTCCCACATTAAGTAATAGCATGTGGTTGTCAGGAAGGTGTGTGCACCATGGAAACACGCCAGGGTTAGGAGCCAAATATCCCAAATGCATTTGCATCATCTGCAGCCGAAGGCACTCTCCCAAGCCCAGCCTTTGGTGTCAGCTGCCTGGGGGTCACCTTCCCTCTGGGCTGCTCCTGCATCCCAACCCCTCCACCCAGCCTTCGTCACCTCTCTGGCTGCCATGTGTCCTGTGCCTGCAGCCAAGAACTTTCCTTCAAGGTTTTCCTTTTTTATTCTTTTTTTTTTTTTTTTTTAGAAGAATCATCAGGTTATAAAATTTAACCTCAGAGCATGCAGAGAACTTTTAATGAGAAAATGTTTGGCCACCTCACCACAACCAGCCTGCAGAAATGTACTGTTTTGGCTCATGCTTGTTGGTAATGTTGTCTCTGGGACATGTAATTTGGGGACACTGGATGTTAACTCCCCTAGAAAGCAGGGAAGCTACTGCAGAGAATGATCCAGCTAGGACTAGAAATCAAAGCATAAAAGGCAACAAACAGGTCCTCTATTGTTCCTTTTTTCAGATGCAACCATATACTTCATGCAATGCAGCCACCACACATCTTGGGTGGCACATCTGGAGCTGTGTAATGCAGGGGAGAATGACCCCACTTAACACCATCTCTCAGGGTCCTCACTCACTACATCAGCTCCTTGACATAGGTAATGTGATCTTCACCTTTACTAACTGGAGGAAAACACCTTTCTGGTGTGAGATGAAAGCTCCAAAGGCATCCACGAGAAAGAATAGAAACAAAATATATCTATTTTATACAAACTGTTCTCTATACCATTACCTGTAATTACATACTCTAACTCAAGAACTAATTTCACCCACTTTCCCCTTTACACGATGCTTTCCCTGACTTTTCTGATGGCCAGAGCAGGCTCAGAGGTAAGAGCATGCCACGTGGAACCAGGCTCTGTGCCTTGTGGTGTCTGTCTGTCTGTCCCAACATGTGCTAAGAAGCAGAGACACTACCTCCTTTGTGACTGCACACTTTGCTTCCTCTGAGTGGCCTCTCTCTAAATTTGAGGTTGACACTGCCTGATTCTCTGATGCAGAATGCTATTTTTTGTATATTCCAACACCAATTTGAGACTAAATTGCACTGAATAAAATCACATTTTATAATAAAATTCATTGTGATAATGTGGTTTTCAACAAAGAGCCACTGTTTGTATTTCCCTATGGATTCAGATCGCATCAGCTTTCCAGGTATAAGAAGGCCAAGTCTGTGTGCAGACTATAAAGGCTATACTATATATATATATAAAAGTATTTACTGTGTATAGTGTAAGTATACAGACTTACGCAAGACTAAAAGGAAGGCAGCTAGGACAATTACTGTCTTCACTAGACATATATTACTAAGAGGAATACAACAGATAAAGTGTCTATTGTTGTATATAATGCAGTCATTGTGTGTTTGGCCTGAGTAGCTGCACAATGCCACCGTCAGTTTTAATTGCTCTCACTTACTCAAATGCCTGTAGGAAAAACATCTTGTTCCTGTAAAGCTAAAGGTCTGTCTTCGAGATACAAAGTCTCCTATCTGTGATTTACTTGGCTTCCATCAATAAAAGGATGTGGATAATGATTGTGGTTTCCTTTGAATATTCATCTGAGAAGTTAGAAAACTATGTTTAAAAAAGCAAACAGATCATTAAATCTTCCCCAAAACAAACCTGATTTTTAAAGAGATTCAGAGCCGAAATTATCTATGTTTTACACTCACCTCTAGCATTTCAGTAAGTGTTTGTGAGTTCAAGCCAGATCAAATCAAATCTCTAGAAGAATATACTGCTTTTTCTATAAAGATTTTTTTTTTTTTGTAAAGACTATAAAGTGAAGTTATATGTTGCCAGGAATTTTTCTTCAATGAAAAGTATTCCATTATTTTAATAAAAGACCTCTTTTCTTTACAAGTAACACTTTCCATGTTGTCATTCAGAAAATAAAAAATCTTTATTGTCTTATGTGTAGTCTGTGGCTTGTAATATGCAGGAGGTCAGACTAAATCCTTCTATAATCCTTTTGAGCTTTAGTCCATGAACTTTTTGTTTATTCTATAAGGTATTTCTGTTTTAAGGGAAGAGCAATGCTTAGATAAGAAAGCAGGTTTAAAAATTTCGCAGCAAGCTAGAGGAAGAAGTCTCTTCTAACGCCTTAAAGGCAAATAGCAATGGATTTAGGAAGGAATTTGTTACATCTGTCTAAAGGCATCTGAAATTTAGGAATCTGGGCTAAACTAGTCTCCCAGGGACCTCATATTGCCAGCAGAGTGAACAGCACCGATGCCAGCACGGAAATTACCTCATTCCAAACAAGGTCTCCCAGATAGGTGGGCTGAATTGTTTTTGGGAAGGACTGAGAAGCCAAAATTACTCAGTTCAGCAATACCTGACTTTTGAATAAGTAACATCAGGTTAGACAAAGGTGATTTCTGAGGGTGTGGGTAGCTTCTCTTGATTGGATACAGATGTCACTGAGCTATCTAAGGAGTTGTTAGAAGAAATGAAAGAGAATTAATATGTTTTTGGGGGGATTTTAATAAAGAAGCCATTTAGAGAGTGCTGGCAATGCTGGTAATGAGTTTCAGGATAGACACAGCACATAAATGTGCAGATGATACAAGTAAGGACAAGTCATAGCACATGAACAGTATAGAGTTGTGATGTTGTTGTAAATTATGTCCAAACCCTAGATTAATATAAGAATAAAGAAATAAAACAGGAATCTATCAATCAAAAATTGCTACATTAAAAAATCACTCGGAGCTGTGCTTTTCTTTCTTCCTCTACTTTTGCAGAGATGAAGAATTATTTTTTACTCCAGAAGACACTAAATCTTGAAGAGACTTGAAAAAACTCAGTAATACCTAATAATGTCTGGAAAGTTGCAGCATCTACGTTTTTAGACTTTAGCATGTGTCCCTCTTTCTTTGGGCATTTAGTTACTATTCTGCTCAATAATCTGTTTAAGAATCAAATAGGCCAGATTACCATTCCTGTGCACCTTATGGAGTCACTTAAATCAAATCAAAGGGAATTTGCACATAATTGGTTTTCACAGGATTAGAAAAGCTCAGCTGATTTTTAAAATGGATATTTCTCATATGACTCACATGACATACACTGCTCCAAAACAAAGGGAATGAAAACTTACATTCTTTCCTTAGGGGAAAGAAGAAAAGAAAAAAAAAGGCAAAACAGACTTTCTCTCTGAATGACTGTTAAATACCAGACATTCTTTAATTCAGGGTAAAAGAAGCAAAAAGTTTATAAAAACAATCTCAGATTTTGGTTTTTTCTACAAAATCCAAGGCATGACCAGTACTTCATTCTCCACTTATTTAAAACTGTTCAACGGAAAGAGAAAGTATGTCTTTGGTAGCCTGGATGTCTACTAGTCCCATATATACTCTATCAACAGGAAAAGTACCTATTTTGCAGGGACTCCCCACAACTATGACTATTCTAATTCCTTCACATAACTGCTCTATTTTCATACTGTTTGCAGTAGTCTGAATTACCATCTGTCATTTATCTCTGTAGATTTACCAAACAGACAGTTTCATGCAGTGAATTCAGATTTCCTACCGCAAACATCCATGCAAAAAGTGGACTGTAAGCATGAAGTACTGTATCTCATTTCATTTGCTGATACTAAATGTGTAAGTAACTAAATTTACAATAACGTTTACTCTGGCATGCACACGTACTCAGTTTTTGGAGCCCTGTGATGTAATTTAAAGTAAAAACAAAAAAGCAAACCTTGAAGAAAAGAAGTTTAAAAGGGAGAAGCTTATGGGCCCACAGACAGGGATTTTACCAGCAGGATACTCCCTTGGATGGGCTGAATAAAGGTAACAGGCATTCTTTTTCCTTTAGTAAGAGGTGCACTTTCATGACTTGTGAGGGAAATTGCTGAATAGTTTTGAGTGTTGCACTGCTGTTTGTTTCTGCTCTGGAATGTAACTCAGATATTGTTCAATAGTTAAAAAAAAAAAAATAAAAACAAACTTCAGAGCAAGTTCCTGCAAACTCTGTGAGTTCCTAGTGTACATATGAATGGGAAGGGACAATCTTCCTGCATGCCAGAGGAGAAGGACAGCTTTTGATGGCAGGTCATTCAGCTATAGGGTGCCACAGGAATTAACTGTATCTTATACAAGAGATAGCTTCCTCTGGTCTTAACTGAAAGCTCCCGCCCAGGGGGTCTAGCAGGAATCTCAGTAGCATTTCTATTTCGTTCAGCAGTATTTGGTTGACCAGTTCAAATGCACCTGTTTTCATAGAAACTGTTCTTTTTGTTCAGTGTACATTTCAGCACAGTGTTAAAAACCACTAAACATGGTCAAAAGGTCACTGCTTGTGTCTCAACATAGCCTGTGTTTCACTCTACTAACTGATTTAAAACTGCCATTTCTCTCTAGTGTGCTGCAGAGCATCTAGGTAATAGTAAGGAAGCTGCCCATACTTGCATGGGAATACTGGGGAGGAGACGTTTTCCAATCAGCTTTGCCATTGTACCAGATGCAGAGTGCCTGGGATAACCAAACCTCAGCCCAGTCAGTAATTTATTGTCACATCATAATTATTCCTCATATGGCTTCTTTGGCTATCTGTTGACAAAGCCCCTGCTCTTCTCCAGAAATTTCACAGCTGGTGTGATTTCATGCTGAGTCTCTGATAGATTTGTTTCCACACACACCCTTTTTCCATGTCTGAACAAACCTGCCTTTGGTTTAATTAGAAGCTGTTGGATATGCCCAGCCTCTATCATAGTGCTTCATGAGGCACTGGTAGACTCTGCGTGGCTTTAATTGCAAAGTCAGCAGGAGTGGGAACAAGTCTTTCCCGTAGCCAATCAGGGCTTGGATGTGTTTTATCCCTCACTTCCTCTTCCCATGTTCTGCAGCTACAAAGAATTCCATAAGGCAGTAGTCTTCACACCCAGCTCAGTGTCCAATAAGACAACAGAGTTTGAAATGGCTGGAGTGAAGTTAAAAGGAAAAGACCTAATAAAACCAATGACAGTAGCCAAACTGCTGCGCACAGAGACCCTGTGTTTTCAGGGCTGCTTTGGTAGCTCTGCCCTACCCAGAATTTCCAATGCACTATGAATGAGCCAGTTCTGCTCTCAAAGATCTGTAGATCTCAGCCTCCCTCAGATGCTTGCTTAATTTTTGGCATCCTCTACTTTTTTCATACATTTCCGTAGCACCTGCCAAGCTTTCCTGTGATGTGGTTGGTGCTGTAGGGAAGAGACCCCCTCTTCCACTTTGCCTGCATCTGCTTCTGTCTTCATGGTTTTGCTTGTGGTTGGCACATTCCTGCCATCGCAGTCTGCATCCATGAAATAAAAAGAATAGCAACAGAGATTTGATGAAGGGTGAAGAGGGGCTGTTAATGGAGTAAACAAACATAACAATCTTAGATCCACCTTGCAACTTTGGTAAAACTTGCCCTTTGCCAGCATAACAATTCTGTATTTCATACTCCTCCTGCACTGCATTTGGTGTGAGATTTATATTCAGAAGAAAAAGGATCCAGCTGCCGACTGTTTTTAATAAGCTACTCAGAAGCTTCAGAAATCCCATTAACCATTGGACCTTTGTTCCGTGTTGGAAGTGTACTGATGACTCATGCCTCACCTCTGGTATCTTCACTTGCTGTCACACTGCCACTACAGTGAGGAAGAAGACTGAAATGTCCAATAGTCCCATTTTGACAAACTGAGGGATAGAAAATCCCCTAAAATAAGTCTAAATATCCAAGTGAGCACAGTCTACCTCTGCACTGTTGCCAAGACCTGCTGTGTAAACTCTAGACAGCCCCTCCCCAGCTAGGAAAGAAGGTTTTGGGGCTTATAATGAGTGTCATGGCCATTCCTTCAGGGAAAAACCCAATGCTTTCCCTACTTTATTCATTGTATGTCTGCATGTCTGCGTGGCACAGAGTCTTTTCCAATGCATAATGGTATCCCTAAGTGGATGCCTGGGTGTTGTTCGTAAATTAAGTGTCTTTTGTTTTTCCACCGGGAATCTTGGAGTGTCGCACTGATTGTCTGTTATCTGTCAAGGCATCAGTCAGCAACCCAGCAACTCTCTGCTGGAGACTGCCCTGCTTTTACAATTAGCAATAAAAAGCTTTTGTCGCTGCACAATGATGTTTCTGAGGTCTGGTGCAGGGTTTTAGGAGGGTTTCCTTAATCAACAATAAGATAAAAAGCATACATATTCTGTTTGCTTTAACAGTGAACTGGAAAAGAAAATATTTAGCTGAAAGACAAAGAAACACTTCTACATGCTAGAGTAATTATACTGATGCATATGAATAAGGATGATAATAATATCATAAAATAATAATTCCCTACATTTTCATGCATTGCCTCATAATCTCCAATAAATTTAATGTGAATTGTTTTGAAGTACACTTCTACAAGATACATGAATAACTGAAATTGTAATTTACACCATGTTTAAAAGAAACTTAACCAGAACAATATCAGCTTCCCCTCACTGTGTTATTTATATAAACAACTCTTACAGAAAAAAATCAAGCACTTAAATAGACCATCTGGATACAATTACAGTCACTTGATCCTCCTCCTAAGCAATATTAAGGCCCACACATACTAATCATGAATCAGTCCAGGGATAGCAATGTTAGTCCTAATTATGTATAGCTTATTTGAATACATTAAAAATGCAATTTAAGGCAAATTACATTTGTCAGGACAGTTCTAGGTATATTACTAGTTCATGTGCAGCATTAAGCCTGCTCATTTCTATCAGCTGTGATCACAGGACCTTGTATATGTCAAAATATAGGTTAAGCAGACTGTAATTCTGTCTTTAAAGAACCTCTTGTTTTGTGAAGGCTTAAATTTGTATTAGATGTCTGGGGCTGAGGAGAGATTTGACAAAGAGTAGTAGGCTTCATTTTCTTGTCCTC
Organism: Pyrgilauda ruficollis; assembly: GCF_017590135.1. NCBI lineage: Eukaryota > Metazoa > Chordata > Aves > Passeriformes > Passeridae > Pyrgilauda > Pyrgilauda ruficollis. Next base: position 71,801 of record NW_024524456.1, read on the forward strand.
TCAATGCGTTATATTTGTGCCATGAAAAAAATGTGAGTAGAGTGTGTGTACTGGTGGTATAAATAATGGGAAAGATATAAAGAACATGACTGAGGAGAAGTAACAGGAAAATTATGTGAAGATATTGATAGTATATTATACCTTGTAAAAAGCATAAATGGTAGGAAGGTAGGAAAGTGCGGAAGAGGAAAGACAGTTTAATTTACAAAATGCTACAAGGCAGAACTTCTGAAAATAAAAAAACTCTCATGCCTTTTTTTTTTTTTAATTTTGTAATCACCTACAAAAGGAATAGATACCAAAAAAATTACATAAAACAATCCTTGAAAATCTGATTCAGGTTTACACTTTATCTAGAAGATTGGTGTACTCACAGAAACTCTGCTGACTGAGACCATTTAAAAAATCATGGGAGTACTGCACAGAAATGTAGTTTATTGAGGAATTTAAAAAATGTTATACATACAATCTGCAAAGTTCTTTGAGACATCTGTCCCTTTTATTGGTTTCCATATTCTATCAAAAATCTGTTGTATTCTGTATAATATAATAGAAATTGCAGAAATAGAAATTTCTACTACTATTACACAGAATTCTATTTAATAGTAGTAGAAACTCAAGTGAGCAAAAACAGTGTTAGAATGCACTGCAGTTATTCAGATATAAAACACTGTTGAGATTATAATGAGTTTCCAACAAATGCAGCAGCTGCAGTTTTTAAACCAGCTTGACATGAAAAAAGCTTTTATTAAACACAGAAAGTCTCCTCTAGACAGCATATTGTCCTTTCTACGCAAAAGGACACTAATTTTTACCTTAGAACAGTTACGTGTACATATATATATAGACGTGTATGAAGTCTGCATTTTAACACCATTCATTGACCCCCCCCCCAAATTTGTATGAGACTATTCATAGTTTTCAATGTCTTTGTATATGTAAGGCAAATTTATAGATACAAACTAAATTTTGTTTATTTACACAAAGTTTATTCTCTCCATATAGTGGACATGGGGCAGGAAACATTTGATGTAATTACAAAATAAAAATAGAATATTTAGAGCATTCAGCTGTACATAACAAAACCTTTGTTTCAGTGCATATGAATTTGGTTTAATTTACTATGTTTTGCCTCTACTATTTGAATATGTAAGTAATGTAAATAAGATTTTTCCTACATAGTCTCTAGTAACTTTCAGTCATGCATTGTATATGATATTTATAGTCAGATTTCCTATAAAATGTACTCCCTGAAGAATATGCTTTGTAATTACATTTCAGTAAAACTTAACCAAGCCAAGAATTCTGTCATTAAGTTCCAGCTTGAAAAGAAAACACCTGATCTGCCTCAGGAAAAGACTTGCAAAAAACCCCAACTAGCTCAGCATCTGTATGCCAGTTTCAGGGAGCAGAGGATGTGACCTCTGAGTGTTAATGGTTAAAGGGAAGCAGCAAATCCTCAGCTCTGACATGAAAATAGGCCCGACATGCAATCTGTACCTATGACTACCTTCACCTGTTTCCTCACCAGTACTTACCTATCCTTACCCATTTCTTTTCATCTGTCCATGATTCACATTCCCCATCCCTGACCCATCACTGACATGCATTTCTATACGGGAAACCAATTTGTGTGTTGCATGTGTGCCTTAAGCACCTTGAGGCACACTACTACTGCCAGCTAAGTGTGGCTGAGAAGCTGCTCTGCAAATTGGCCTCTTTTACTCCCCCCACTGAAGATCTCCAGAACCTCCCTCTGCAGGACCGTCACCTGGACTTCAGCCCTCCCTTTCATGGGTATGTGATACAACGGTGCAGTCCCCCTTTTTACTCACATGGTGTGGCAAGGTCATATCCGCTTGAATTTCCATGTGCTTTGACAATAAACACACCAAGGTCCACTTTTCCTATCAACAATGTGGATCCTCTGAGAAGAAGCTGCAAAATCAGAGAGGCTGTCAGCAATTTTAGATTTGCTTTCCAGGTCTTGGTGGAAAAGTTAGATGAGTTTCAGGCCCTTTAGGATGCCTGCAAGTAGAGGCGGATTATATTGATGACAAGTGCGGATGAAGCAGAAATGCAATGGCCAGGCTCTTTACCTTGTATTGAGCAGCTTTAAGGTAATTTAATGATGATGTGGAGGTGTACCTGTGCCAGGGCTGACTTTGCAGCTGGGATTTCCCATGCATTTTTTACAAAGAAGAACTAGTAAACTACTAGGCTTCTAGTAAATTATTAACTCATAAATGAACAGCAGTTTTTGAAGTAGGAAGGTATGATGTTGTCACACCTTTTGAGGGGAAGCCATTAGGCACTTGAAAGGAAATAGGTAAGGACCAGAAAAGCAGATTTTTAGTTTTGACTTAGTCTATTAAGAGATCATTGTGCTTGTTAAACTACAGAGGACTCCTGAATTTTGAATCAACTACTTCAGTTGATGAATATGATATTAAATTCACAATCCTCTCTTCTTTTTCTTCTTCATTTTTTCTTTCTTTTTAATCTAGTGTAGCAAGACATCTGTGCTAGGTTGTCCTGAGGGTCACAGGAGACTATTGTCTGAGTTCTGTCTTTCAGAAATTCCTCTCCCATGTCAAGCAAATGTTTTTCTTCTGTAAACAAATAATCTTCCTTATTTTCCATTTCCTCGCTGTAGTACTCCTGAAATTCTACCATCTAAGATTACCCCTGAAGCCAGAGTTTGGAGAAAGCTACACAAGGCTGCTCTGATTTGCCAGGGAAATACTGACTGTGAAGAAGTGGTGTCTGAGAAATGTGTAGAATAGATGGGGTGCTGCTGCTGGGTCTCAGCCCTTCCCTGCAACCTGCCCATGGCAGAGACTGCCCTTTTTCAATCCAGTCCTGAAATAAATTAAGCTATGAGGTTTGCTTGATCAAACATGCCCCATCTTGTTTCTGCATTGCTTCTCCTCATGGCTACTCCTGCCCAACCATATTCTGCTCCAGAGGGTACTCAACCCCAGGACAAAGACCAGTCAATATTTGTTTCAGTTAATTAAATTCACTGAACCACTCTGTTCTTGGCCAAGGCGAGCACTGTCACTCCCAGTTGCTCAGACCATCTGGAGTGTTTCTCCTCCCTTCTCTGAGCTGAAGGTACTTCTCTGTCATTGATGTCCTGAAGAAATTTAGCTAAAGTCCATTACAACAGAAATTCTGTTTGGATAAGCTGGCATTTTCCACTGGTGGGGGGGTGGGGAAGAAAAAGTGTCATTGTCACCTATGGTGAGAAGTGAACCTGCTAAATGTAAGTATAGGCCAAAGTACTGTAGTAGTGCACAAGATAACTTCATTTCTCTGTTCTTCCTTAGAATCTGTACTATCCCTTGATCCTAACTGCAGAACTGAGGCTGTGCTGGGGATACATAGGAAATCTTTTATCTGGTTTGAACATATTTTTCTTACTTAAGGCAGTAATATTTGGACAGATGATTCTTTTCACTGTACTTTAATTGACTAGGCTCAGCTGTTTTTTAAATGGTTTGGTCACTTGGAGGAAGTGTGAAATATATTTCCCAGCATTACTGTGCTTCCCTTGCACCCTGTCTCATTAATGGAGTGGTCTGCGGGTTTTTGAAAGGCTTCCACCTTCAGGAACACTTACAATTAAAATATCTGATTTTGAGCTTATTTTTAATAATGCTACCTATGATGATCCAAATACATGCAAATACTTCAGCCATGACTGACAATGGATGGCTCTTATCTTCCTCCTTGGGAGTATTTAGAGACTCAGGGCACAAGAAAACAATCAAGCAATTCTTGCAATTTATAGCAGAAAGTAATGTCCCTGGCATATCCTCTGAGACTGTAGCCTGTTATTAAGATATTACAAAGATGACATGTATTCTTGATATATTAGAGTACCTGCAGTAATAGTCTCAGACCTCCAAAAGTCTGTGAACTGCACCCAGAGAGCTTACTGGGTGGGAGCACAGCAGATATGGTCTGTGGAAACACTTCTTTATTCAGGGGAATTTATGTGTTTAATATTTACTTATCTTCCTGGGTTCTTCTTCTTTCTACTACAAATGTTTAGTGAGTGGAAATGGAAATTGCCTCCTTCTACCCTTCATTTAAACAAATGTGGTGTTAATCCTCTACATCTCAAATCAACATACCAGACCAGTGTGAGACTGACTAGGTAAACTGGATAACTTATCTTTCCTATAACTCTGCAGCTTTTAAAGAAAGAATGTTCTTTCTTATAGTTTTCTCTCTGTGTAGAGAGAAGATACAGAGGAGCAAAGACTGGGCAGTGTAAGGCCTCATGATAATAAAAATGTGTGTGTGTAATTTGAAGATGTTTACAGAGTGATGTCACAGGAGCACAGGAGTGGGGCAATATTCACTGGATTCAAAGTCCAGTTCCTGGCTATTGCAGCTATATCACCATGTTATCCCTTAGAGCTGTGCAATGTTTCCTCTGCTTCTTCCACACAAAGCTGTTCCCCCTGGGTACCTCCTTATCACGACTTACCTAGTTTGTACATAGGTGTCCTTGTGTCAATATTGCCCTTTTGTTTAAAAGCTTAGAGGGATTATATCTAGGATTTGGTCAGTCTCTCATGTTTCTTTGAAAAAAAAAAAAAAAAAAAAGACTGTGAAAGTCTTATTAAAAATAGCCTGGATCAATCACATGATTATCTTTTAAAGGACACACGGAAGGAGACTTTCCTGAATCAATGACAAACTCTTCCATGGCTGCAAAAGTGTTTTTAAGATCCCATTTCTGGTCAGGTCAGATTATATACCCTACATACTAAGTTAATATTTTATATAAAACTGTGCAAGGTCAGTATTTCTGCTGTTACGTGATGCGTGCCTCTTTTTTCTTCCCTCCCCTTTTTTCTCTTCCTCTCTTTCAAAGCAAGCCAGTAACAAGGAAAAGAGGAAGGGCTTTAAGACATTTTCCTTATGTACCCCATGCTGCGCTATAGCAGAAAGTTTACAGGACAGGCTCAGGTTTCCTGACACCACCAAATGGATGTCTTTTGTTGTTGGGGCTGTGTGATGCAGCCACGATTTGCTCTTGCATCATCCCTTGTCACTGGTGCCTGCATTCACATCAGTGAGCCAAGCAGGGCCAGCGCAGTGGCTCAGGCAGTGGTATGTGCATATCAGGCTTCCCAGCTAGGCTTGCTGGTCAGCCTTCCTCAGAAGAGGGATGGACACATTTTGGGGAGGCAGAATGGGCCACAGTCTGTTCCACATACAAAATTTAGACCTGAAAAACCTGTTAAGGGTAGAAGAGTTTAGCCATATGGCCCCAAGCCACGTGCCCTTTTTCTGGTCTCTGTAATTCACCTTTGAACTATAGGTACTACATTCAACTAAGTCAACATTTGTTCCACCAGCTAAAAAAGTAATTATTTTCTAATTTATGGCCAAAGTTTTGAAAACAGCTGTCTGATTCCACAGCTGTGTCTGTGAATGCCAGCAATGTGTTCAGTGCTTGGACACATCACTTTTGCAGCCATCTGAGTTTTGGAAAGCATGAAACTGCCCTGAAAGATTAGTTTGTGTTTACTACTGTCTAATTGCAGGCACAGATGTGAAACACCAATTTGCAAAGCTATTTGCAGGGTCAGTCTGGAGTGTGCTGCTTTCTTTTGCTACATAAAACTGCAAAAAAACCCAAAGCAGGCCATGTTATAGTGCTGAGGGTGCAGCAGTGAGTACATAGGTCAGAGACAAATTTAAGACAACAATGATTCATTAATATCCTAAGCTAAAATTATTCTTCACATCACTGCAAACAGCATAAAATCACTCTTGATTCTTCTTTTTCTACATAACACTTATGCTCATTTAAAGTATATATGTACTAAGAGAAACTAATCTGAAATATGACTGCAATTTATGGGTTCTGTTCTTCTGTTCCACTTTATTTAGAACCACTCAAAGCTTATAAAATTGTTGCTGAAATCCTCAGCTGGATGTTCGTGACATCACATTATTCCTGCACATGAATTTCCAGTACACAGTAATAGTGGTATAGATTTTAACTGCTTTATATTCTCATCTTCTCCCATTGATCCCTTCACACTGCTGAATTTTGCTGTTAGTTGCACACAACAATAACTTGTGCTTATTCTAGTGAAGTCAGTCATTCTAACATTTCAACAGTTTTCCCTTAGCTGCAACAAGATAGATATTTGAGAAAATAATCTTTCAGCAGCAAATTTCTTTGAAACTTCACATTTAGAGAGTAGTCAAGGTAAGCTAGAAGCTCACAAACTCACATGGTAATCTACCTATCTGAAATTTTATTGCTGGTCTGCTTCATATCAGAACTGCATCTGAAAGCCTTGCAAAGGTTTCTGTGCAACATCTCGGTTTTGGGGGAGGTATTATCCTTCCTGTTTTAGAAAGAAAATGTCCTGGGTGTTTGGATGGCAGAAGTTTCAGTGTCCACACTACAAAACAGATCGATGCTGTGGAGTTGCATTCATATAGCTCCAGGGCCAGGTTTAATAATCTGTAATTCAACTGGGATGTGACCCTCAGCAGCATCCTGACAGGACTGTTATGAATAAGGTGGTAATTCATGCTGGAAGAGTAAGATTATTAATATAAAATAAAGCCTTAAGAATCACACCAGCAAGAGAGAGAGGAAGATTGTCACATAGGATGATGAAAGCTACAACTAGCAGCTGAGGAGGAGGTGTGTCATTAACGCACGAAGTACAGGAGATGGGCGCTCCCGATGGCATGAACAAAAGAATGCCCAGCGATGATGGCCCATGAAGAAGTTCACCTCAGATAGACAGGACCATCAAGGACATACAACTGAATGTGAGATTCCAAGAACTGGAGGACAGATACTCATCAGTTCCCAGAGGAGGCTTTGTCCAGCACAGGACAGAGAATAGACACAGCATGAATATGAAGAACTCCAAAAAGGGACAAAGGAACTCTGCCACAGGCAAGAAGAAGAGTATAAAAACCGAACTCTGCCAGGCCTCGATGGTGAACAGGGGGATTCGGTGAGGTAGAGGCTGGATCATAGTTCACCCAGCTCTAATCCCAGGGTCGGTGCTGCTTTTGATTGTTGGTGGTCGGGACTGTACATCGGTTGCAAATAAATTTAATTTTTATTTTTATTAAATTGGCTGGATGGATTTTTACCTATAACAGCTTCAGGATTACAGAGACTTCCATCTCCCAGAAAAGATTCCTTATGAATACACCTTTTGTGTTCCTTTAAGATCAGGGCTGTTATTATGGACTGAGAGTGTAACAAGACATGGAGAAGGATGTGAGGGTCAGCTCAGGCTGTGGGAGGAGGCAGTTCTTCCATTTGTGCATAACTAGGGATAAGGTTGGCTGCAGAGGGCCAGAATATCAAAGCAGAGCTTGGTATATTCAGTAATCCACTGTCATCTATTTGTCATCAAAGTGGAAAGCATGTGGGTATCATGGGAGCAGACCTTTGAGTTAAAATGACAACAGAGTACTGTTGGCTGAGAAAAAAGCAGCCAGGAATGAAGTTATGCCATTGCTCAGCTTAGAAATTCGTGGCAACGACTCAGCTTGCTGGCAACAGAGATCAGCTCAGAGGCTGGCAAACACGTGAAGATCCTGCTCTTCGCTGTCCCTTCTCCTCAGAATCCTGTCCTTCCTGCCTGAGGGAAGGCTTGAGCCAGTGCCCTGCAGAACAAAGAGTAAAGCACAGCTTCACAGAGGGCTGGTGCAGAAATCCAGGCTCCCTGTGCTTCATCTTTGCCAGTAAGATGCCAAGGACCCCAAGCACTCAATGACCATCTAAAAGTCAGTCAGTAAAATGAATATAGTTTGTTTAACTGCATTTTCCAGTCAGACATATATTAATATAGATTTTATACTCAAGACTGTTCATGGTTGAATTTCCATACTGAGAAATTCTCACCATGAATTGCCTGAAGCATTTCTACCAGTTCAGCCACACTGCACGATTCAGAGTCAAAGGCACAGCTGTAGAAATGGCCATCACTGACTGCTGGAAAAGCTTCTATATATGCAATCCATTCACAGACTACAAGTGAGAAAACCAGAGTAAAAACTCATAATTTCTGGTGAGATGAATATGCTTTACAGCAATTTAAAAGAAGAGCCCCAGTTAATGCTGCTGCTGGGGAAGGCAGCAAGATCATTAACTCTACAATGTTTAGCATGGCATGGGCTTTGGACCCTATGCATGTTCTACCCACCTTAATTTAAAAAAAAAAATTGAGAAGTGATGAGTATTCCTGCTAATCCCATTCTGCAAAGAGGTTTATGGCTGCAGTCAATGATGCAGATAACACCAGGGACAAGAATTTCAAAGGGCAATGAAAGGTGAGAAGGCATCTCCTAGACATCTCTTTCTCAGCCCAGGAATCAGCCTTTGGGCTATGGCTGATACACAATTTGGAGAAGTAGCAGTCTTCTTAATTTTGATTCTCTGATTGTCAGAATAGCCAAAATATATTTCAGTTTTAAGGGACATGAAAAAGCTGAGACAAAGAAAAACTGTAGTAGGATCAATTTTAGAAGTGAAGAAGTTTTATTACCACTAAAACAGATGTCTCGAGTTATAAACAAAACTGCTATTTGTTTTTTCCATGAGGTATATTTGCCCAGCAAGAGAATCTGAACCAATCAATTCAAAATCTCATTCATGAAAAAACAGAGGGGTGCTGGGTGGCACCACTACTGTGTGGCACTAATAGTAACAATAAACACAATCTTAGGAAAAAGACAGTAAACATTTGAAAGATCTCCATTTCAGAAAGGAATCAAATATTTCAATAGGAGGCATGTCTCCCTCCTATTTTCACTCAAGTAGTGTTTACTTCAGCTAATGGAAATAGTCTAGCAGCCTTTTCGTATGCAGGGTGGCAAGTGTGCAGAGCAACTGGGTCAGGGTGTGCCTCATGCCTTTTCCATGAAGTGTGTCTTTTGTTTTGTATTGTATTGCCAAATTAGTCAGAGAAATTGTGTGTATGTGTCTGACACTGATCGGGACAGCCTCCTCCCATCCCCATCCTCTGCAACTGAAAGAATTCTCTTAAAGGTCAGGAGTACAACAGCAGGGAAGCCTGGAGGCTCAGGGACAGCCCAGAGATGGATGCTCTGTTCACTCAACACTAACTGAACCATACTCATTTGAGAATCCATGTATAAATATGATAATGTCACTGCTAGACAGTGGATTACAGGGAGTTGCCTCACCTCTCCAGAGACTGGGAGAGTTGTTTTCACTGAGGGTTCATGATGAGGTTTTGGGTGGGAGTGGAGAAAAATGAATTTCTTATCTGCACCTAAAGAGATAACTTAGATGAAGAAACTGCTTTGCACATCTTTAGTGAGTTACTTCCAAGTTAGTTTATAATTTATTTTTACATCTTCATTGAACAAATACAGTGGCAGTCTCAATGTTTGAAAGTATAATGGAACATCCATTCAGATTGAAACTGTAGTATTTTCTATAAAAAACTTTGCATAATAACTTACCCTTGTACTGCCCTGTAGAGCTTTAGGATGCTCTTCCTGCCAGGTGGCCCTTCGTTATCTCCCTGTCTGACCCCTCTGGAGGACTGTTCAGAAGAGGATGCTCAGGCCTCACTCAAGCTCCTGACTTGGAGCCTAATTTGGAGGTCTTGGGCATACACAACTTTCCCAAATCTCTAAGCAAAAAACCCAGGCATGCAGTCTGCAAGCAGTTAGATAGAGCACACTCCAGTCATACCAAGATATAGATAAAAGACTAAGAGGGACTCACAGACTAGATGTAGTCAGAGATAAGTTTATGCATATCTCCACATCACCTGCACTGAAAATGAGATAGTGGAGCCTCATTATCAGCAAGCAGGAGAGAATTTTCCCCACCTGGTTTCAGGACTTAAGTTAATGTGGGATAAAATGTTGTATCCTTTAAGCGGAAAAAAAAAATTGAAGGGATAACTCCATCAGCAAAGATAATTAGTAAACACAGGCATGTGTGCATTCAGCTTTGTGAAGAAATATTCCCTATAGAATGGCTGTGAAGCTCTCTGGCATATGACATCGAATATTTTTTTAATATATTTGGTAGCTTGTATGGCTGGATACACCAGCTATGACACCTTGCCTGTAAAAGAAACTGACAAATAAGCTTATAAATATATGCAGTCAAGTCCCAGCAAACCCTTGCATTAGGTCATGCTTGTACATTGATTCTTGCTTTTAAGATCAGCTAAACCCCTACTTCATATTATGTTGGCTGTATCACTTCTAGGCATCTGCTACAGTAGTACCTAGGGCACAGCTGAGAGAGAATCCTTCATTTTGCAGATGGAGAAGAAATGAGGCACCAGAGAATGTACAGAGGAAGTCTGATAAATATGGGTTCAATTTTTAGCTCTAAGTCCTATGATAATACATTACTCACTGAACTATCTCCTATTTATTCCTTGATTTAAAAAATGGGCATCCAAATACTGTTTTTGCTGAAGATTGAAATAATTTCAAGTAACACTCTCAGTGTCAGCAAACTCTTTCAGTGTCTTGTATAAGACTACCCTTCGTGTACAAATGTGATTTTTAATGTTAGGAGTGTCTTGTTAATCAAGGTCTGACAAACGGGAATACTTGAGAATGAGAGAGAACAGAAATTATGTTTCTAACAGAAATGCACACCTGGTTACAGGTATGAAAAAGCAGGTCCACAGAAGAGCTCACTCTTGAAATAAATGGGCAGGAGATCTTTCTCGTTTTTAATGCCTTTATTAAAGAGATTCAGCTCAGGTGGGGAGAAATCGACGGGTTGCGCCCACGCTGCCGCTGCCCCCAAGAGTGGCACGGAGGAGGAGAGTGATGCAGCTCTGTCCGCTGCTCTGCAGGCAGAGCTGGGGACTGTGTCCTCACAGGAGATTCGCAGATTCCTACTTTTCGGTCCAACACTTCGGGTCCCCTCCTTAGTGAACATCCTTTGAGGTCAGGGTGAGAAGCAAAAAGGATTCAAGCAGGCACTGGACTTCACGCCCATCCTTAGACATCACCTAGGGTCCCCTAATTCTATATTGGCTCGTGGTTTTTAGGGGTTTTCTTGGAAAACGGGAAGATTTTGGAGCAGTGCATTTCTCATCTGCATACGTGGTCTCAGGCCACTCCTATTTTCCTGATGCTGCCGTGTCCAGGTGTTGCTCCCGGGCAAGCATCAGGAGGACAATGGCTAAATCACTAACCACTGATGGGCAATTAAAGAAGAATTCTTAACAATGAAGCTAATTTAACAGCAATTGGTCTAACCGGTTTTAGCTCTGTAACCTTAAACAAAAATAGATAACTTTTTATTCATAACAACTCTGATGCCTTAAATCAGTACTTTGTTGGATCCAGCTTAGATGTTTGTTCATATCCTGGGTGATCAATCAACTCCCAAATGTCCTTAAGCTCCCTATACTTTCTCCATCAACCTGGACAAGTTGCCACAACTGCCAAGCTGTGCGGAGACCAGACAAATGCCTAAGGTCCAGAGGGATGCTCAGACTCTGCTTTTCTCCATCAGTTGCTTGAAGGACACTCTATACTTCTACTTCTCAGATCATCTCCCTGATGATAAGCAACTGTTGTCACTGTTTTCCCTCCTAACTTAAAGCACTCTACTGCAACCCAGAAGAACTCATTTTACCTTGTTCGGAAAGGGGCCAGAATGCAGATCTGGTGGGAGAGGTAGCATTTACGCTACAAGAATCAGGAGCTCTTCCTCTGAAGTTAAGTCCATGCTTCAAGAATCAGATCAGAAAACCTTATAGCATGGTGGTTAAAGCGCTTGACAGAGATGTAACATGACCAACCAAGTATCTTCCCTCAATTCTGAGTTATGCAAACTGGATACAGATTCAACCAAGAGGACAGAGTATCCAGCAGAAGTGAGGGTACTTTCTGTCAACACGTGAAATCTGGAGTCAAGGTCCTAATTAAAAGTCAGCGGAATCAGGAATTCCTGCGCATCTCAGGTGTTTGTGAAATAGAGCCCTCCCTGTGTGAGGGAGATGTCTCTTTTCCCTTTGAATCCTATATTGGAGCTGTGGGTTGAGGAATTGCTGGTGAAAAGAGGTGCCTTGCACATATAGTGTGTGCTCATACCTAGGCACCCACTGTCTTGACAAATATTCCTGTTTAGCTTTGCAGGTTCTTGCCCTGCTTGCTGGGGTCTCAGTGTAGGACTTCCTGCGCTGGTACAGAAATCTCTGAGAAACCATGGGGAACAAAGCAGTCAAGCTACAGCACTCACCAGAGAATGAAACCCAGCAAAATTATCTCTATTTACAAGATACCTATTCAGTCTGCATAAAGCAGACTTGCTCGGCAGATAGGTTGAAGCAAGCTTAGGCAAGTGTAGGTGCTGCAATGTAAACTGTCCCTTTCTGCCTGCACAGCATATGCGGAGGTACAGGGCTAAGAATTTCCCCAAGTGTGAGGCATGAAGCATCACAGTATCACACAAGGCTGTGTGACCTGGCTGAAAATGCAGATCTCTCTAGGTCCAGCTGAACACCAGCCTTCTTCTCCATGTGGCTATCTGTGCATGGCAGCACAATGTTTAGTTGCCTTCATGGCTCTCACTCATCTGCTTACAGGGACATGGAGAGGAGATGCTCCTGCTGCCTCTGTGTGGCTCCAGACAGTGGGCATTGCCTGTCACATGCTGCAGCCCCATCAGGAAGTTTTTATTTATGCACTGGGGATGGAAGGAGAAGGCTGGCATCTAACTTGACAGACAGAGGTGTTAGGCAGAAGAGCTTTTGAAAACTATGCTCTTTACAAAAACTAGTCTTCCCAGCCTCTTGGCAAACAAGAATGTAAAGAAAGGTTGGAACAATTATTGCCTAGATATGGACAACAACTCCTCTTGGTCCTGTGAGCAAGCATCAGGCTCTCTGTGCCAGGGTGTGAGCAGCTGTGTGATGTCTGGCCTTGTACAAGCTTTGATAGTGTCTAATTAACAGTTGTACAAGCGCTTGGAGTGACTTTGAGCCTGAAACACAAATTATTTTTATAAATAAAGTGCCTTCAGAGGGATTTTGATTAACTTTCATGTACTGACACATGTGGAGACACACTGGGAGGGTTTGTCTGCCTTCACAGGTGGTTATAGCCTGGAGTCAATCACTTTTGTAAGCCTTTTTTTTGTCAGATGAGACAACAGCCATAGGCCATATTTTTAAAATATCTTGTCTCAGTGATGATATTGCCTCAGGCCATCTTTTCCCTGACCCCATGCTTTCCCTCTGCCCATTGGACACAAAAGCTGGCTTTCCATTCAAAGATTAGCTCAAAAACTTAGCTTTGGTGAATCAGTGTTCGGCAATTATTTTTGTAGTCCATTTTTTAAAATACAAAGTTCTGTGATGAGGTGTGTGAACCTTCCCTTCCAGCCTTAACCTCAGACACCCATGTGGGGTGCTCAGGTGGGCATCTGGTGCATTTCTGTCCTTCTGACCCAGGTTAGCTTTCTTCAAGCCAGTTCTTAAGTTAGTCCTAAAGTTAGTCAGAGACAAATGTGGGGAATGAAAGAAGAAAAGAAAAAAAGCCTCTCAAGATTTAATCATCCCCAAGGGTGAAGCAGTGTGCAATTGGTAAGAAAGGTCACTGAGGGTCAAGAGGATTTGGGGAGGAAAGTGCCTTTCATGAGGAATTGCAAATGTTTACTTTAAACAAGTATTTAAAAAGTCAAGATCCTGAAAGAAGCCATATGTTTTGATTTTGAGACCAATTAGTCTGCCTCATCTGCAGTTTATTCTGTGGACTTTTGGCCTTTCACTTCTTCTGAAGGCAAGGAGACTAATGTGCAAGCACAACTGATAGGCAAGGGAAAGATGGGGCAGCTGCCTGAAATTATTTTGAGAGATGCACTTGAGAATGCTTTTCAGAAAGGATACAAAGATTGACTGGGCAAAGGAAAGAGGAATTTAACTGTGCCTCTTTGGTGGACGAGAGCTCTGGCAGTCACACACCTCAGCACTGATCTGTTTGTGATTGGTAACACACTTTGATAATGAGAGTCATTAAGAATTCATTAAGACTTGGTTTGCATATGCTTGCATATATAATCATTCTCTTTTCTCTATTTCTGCCTTTTCACAAGGATTATTCAACTTTTTTTTTAACTTCAGGAAGGTGCTTTTTGGCAAGCAGAACATCAAGAGTTCATGAATAACACGTGTCACTCCATGAAGTCCACTAGCAGCACTACATTTGATACATGGCCCCTGTCAGAACATGTAACCTCTAAAAACAACTAAAGACAGGACAAAGCCAACCTGAAACAATTGACCTCTTCATATATAGATGTTTCTGTTACTCTCTTCACCTAGATCATGTTCATGTGTACCACAGCCAACATTTAATGCCCTGGGAGCAGGAACCAGGGCCAGTTGATGCTCTTGAGCAGTCCAACAATATAGATACACAGTATACATCAGATGATTTGTACAGCAGGAGAGGAAAATTCCACAGCACCAAGCACTTAAGCACACTGCACCACCACCATTTCTTCAGCAAGATATGCTAGGATTGAGTGGCAGTCTTGGCTGTAAGTCTCTTCAATCCAGCTATCCAAATTCAGCCTCAGCCATTTTAATTCATCAGAACCCTTTTCATGAATGCAGATGTAATTCAAGGTTGAGAACAGAAGTAAAGTCTTGGTCCCACTCAAATCCACAATAAAACAGGGTAGAGCATGACATGGGTTTCACCCAACATCCCACTTCCCTGACTGCCAATCTTGTATCATATGTTAGGTTGCACTTTACACTCAGAATGATCACCAGAGCAAGGACAAAATTCATAACAGATTTTGCAACCTCAGCATTTAAAAGGTTTGCTGATGTTAGAGGAAATAAATATGAATCACTTATTCAGAGAAGAAAACACGTGAAATCTCTGGCTTTCCTCTAGTTTGGAATTGAATATTTGAAACCTTACCAAAATTAATACTAAAAAATTGGAATGTGCTTTATAGACAAATAAAGGATGGTGATTTTTCTGAAATATTTAAATTCTCATGAAGCAGGAATCCATGTAAACTGCTTGTTTCTTCTCATGAAAATAATTTTAAAAATCCTTGATTTTTCAGTGCCCAGCAAGTATATGAGACCTACCAGCTTCTCCATTGAGAATTATTCTCATGTTTTTTCATCAGAGGAATTCTGAACTCACCCAAGCTTAAAATCCCATATATCTGTAAATTACTACATGAAAGAACTCTTCTGTAAAACTGATATTTATTACCTGTGTAGAGACAGCAAAATGAAACTGAATTAAAGGAACAGTTCAGACTAACATTAAAGAATATAGGATTTCTAGCTGCAGTTCCACTTAGCATTTTACAGAGTCTAACGGTATTGAGGACTGAAATGAAATGGAACAAAGTAAGTATTTATTAAAATTCCAGAGAAGTGAACGAGATAATGTAGCATCACCTAGATATAAGTATTTTGTTAAAATAGGGACAGATCATCTGGAAAGGCAAGGAATCCCCCAAGATCTTCTGACGGTGGCATACATTTTTAATTGCAGTATCTATTTCATCCTAGATTCTCCATTTATACCTCTGAAAGCAATGGCATGTCTGAAACAGGAAAAAAGCCACCATCTCTTTTAGCAAAAATAACTTGCTCTGAAATCTTTTTCTTAAATGGATACTGACTTGAGGCATTCGTTCATTAGGGTAAAATTGGATTAATGATTTCCAGCTTAATTGAAAAATAAAACAATTTATTGCAGAAAAATAATAGGTTAGTTGGTAACTCAATAAATTAAGCATGAGAGATTATTTTTCTCCCCAACTCACTTTACAATATGTTCTGAAGCTTGCCCAGTTCATGAAATTGTATCATAAATCCAGCAGCTGAGACTTCCACTTCAAGGAAATGCTATTGTATAATAGCATAAATAGGACGGTGCTGAATAGCGCATGACAGCTTCCTAATGCAAAATACCTTAAGGGTTCATCCATTTGCCCTAGTCTCTGAGGAGACCTGATGAAGTTCCTAAGGGGACATTGTATTTTGGACAACTCTTGTTAAACTAGATGCTTCCTAACTTGGTTTGAAGCATTTGGAAAATGTTTCCAAATGCTTGGACTTGGTTTCAAAATATTTCTGGGCATTGTGGTTTCAGTGCCTCAAATTGTGCAGAGCAGACCTCAGTAGTTTTTCCACAGTCAGAAGTGGTTTTCCCATGCTAATGTCCTGCTCTGTAATGCTTCCAAAGGGACCAAAAACCTTCACATAAGGGTGTTAAATGGGTAATTAGAACTGTGAGATCCTCTGATACAAAAACAAACAAACAAACATACTAGAGAACAAAAATGGAAAACATTGGCTAAATTAAAAAAAATACATGCATATTATTTAATATAAAATAATATGAAATGAAATGCATACAAATTCCTTGGGACCTGAAATGTGATCTCAGAGACTGAGGCTGCAAACTGAAATGGTTTCTTCCCTTATCCTGAGCCTTTCTGTTCATGGCAGGAGGACACACCACAGATCAGCCAAGTGTGCTTTTATGCCTGCAGCCACTTTTTTTGTCTCCCCTTTCACAATCATAGGCCAGGAGCAAGGCCAGGAGCATTGTATCTGCATCCCACAGCAGCTGAGTGGTGCATGCCCAGCCAGCACAGCCTGGAACATGCCAACAGAGAAACACCACATCGTACAGACTGTGATACTCAGTCCAGGCTGTTGGGTTCCGCTAGCCATTATAGCCAGATGTCAAGCAATCTGGCAGATTATCCCACTGGAAGAGCCAGGGGTTTTTACTGAGTGCAGGTGGTAGCTGGCAGATGGGGCAGCTGGTACAGTTTAGGAACATCACCACACTTCATCAGTGACCAAAGCCCGTTGCATAAGGTGAACAGCAATGACCCCAAGTGTCAAGTGCTTGCTGCCTCCCATCCAGTCTGTCTTTGCTATAACTATCTGCAGTATGAAAGGAGTCCAGATCAGCAAGATCTTTCTGGTGACTATGACATCACATGTTGGAGCATCCTGGGTGCCATATCCCAGCAAGTACTTTTGTTGCTCATCTGCCCTGAAGTACTTGTGCATCTGATTTGGATTGAAATTAGTAATGCTGTCAACTCATAGAGTATTCTTCTGACCCATATCTCAAACTCCTTTACAGGGACAGCAGTGTTATCCCATTTTACTGAATGATTCATATAAGGTATGAGGCATTGAAATGACCTGTTCCCACCACTGTCAGGAAGGAATCAACCCTTCTCCTGAGCTGTAAGCCCTTTGCTTTCTCTGACAGATCCCCTACTCAAGCTGTACTTCTCACAGCATCGCAATGCTCAGATTCTATGTATGAAGCAGTAAAGCCCATAAAATGAATGAAAGCTAGTATGACTACTTCACTAATGACTGTTGAAATTGCTGATGAATTACAGACACTCTCTGTAAAGTCTAGAAGGAGAGACAAGCGTTCAGCACACACACCTCTTTTCTTGGCATACGTGTGATGTGCACTGTGTTCAATTAATTGCATACTGCTTTTCTTTGAATTCTAGTACCATCCTTGTCCACAACCTTAAGAAGTTATACACACAAAGATTATTCTTCGGAGAACATAAATGTCTTGCTCTTGGTTTTGAATCTGTCGCAATACTTAGATATATAATTACGATGATTCCCTCTTTCCTTTACTTTCCTACTTGCCACTACAACCTTCTTCTGCCTCTTCTCTTGCATAGCTCTGAGCAAATCCAGCAGTGGTTTACACCAGCCTCTTTTGCTCTAGTGAGTATGAGAAGGTGCAGCGGCTACTCTTGCTTCTCCACTCGGTGCATGGACTTGCCTGTCATGGTCGTATTACTCCTGACAGCCACTATTTTCTTCCCCAGTCACTTCTGTATGACTGACCTGTTTTTCTTGCTTTTCCCAGCTGAAGATAACTGCTCAACTGGTAAATCTGTTTCATTCACTGCTTCTATTTACAACCCTCCCTCAGACACTGAGACATGCCAAGCACTTCATTTTTTCCCCCACTCTTCCATTAGGCACATCTTCCCCACCCAGTGTTATTTATACAATAAACTTGCAGCCAAGGGTTTCCTTGGAAACACACATGCCTTCCTGCTATCTATTTTACAACAGGCTTGAACTGTCCCACAATAGCTTAGAGACAGCAATTTAACACAGCTGGTGGCACAATACTTCTATTCTGAGTAAACGTTTCCTCACCAGCGGTAAGTCCTGTGCTGGTAACTGAGCTTTCATTCATCCATAAGAGCAAGTAAAGGAACATATTACTTTGTGAAAATAGAAGTGAAAGCACGATGGGAGCAGCCAGAACAAAGCATCTCAGGAGCTGCACTTATTTTATACTGGGAACTAATCAGTTGCTGAACAGCAATAACTGAGGTACCTAAGTTTATTTTGTTTCATGAATGAAAGAAGACTTTGTGCTAGTTCGTCTTGAACAAGGGCATGACAGGTCTCTACTGTTATGCTACAACATCCTCAATAGTTGTAATTCTTGTTGTAATTCTTGCCTTATTTTTTTCCCTCTGTACATTTGTTCATAAGCAAAGCAAGATTGGCAAGGGCAAATTATATTTTTCTTAATCTGTTTAACATACTAGACACAATAGAGAACTCTTGAGTGTACAAATCAGAGCAAGCAGATGAGAAGAATATGTTGTCACAGACTTTCTTTGGTCTCTAGTCAGTATCTGGAATAGGCATCACTGAGGTCTGTGTCCATTTTATCTGCCATCTAAGCTCTGAATCAGAGAACAAATTGAGGTTTGGAGGTTCATGGGTGCTTGTACAAGCTATATACTCTGTATTCTGGTACCTCAGAGTAATCCTTCCCTAAAATGAAGGTAGATTTTAACTACAAAAAGTCATGCATCTTCATTATACCAATTAATGAGGCAATTTCCCATTTTTACCTTGATTTCTCTTGACATTCTATTGGCCAGTTCTGAAAGAACTAAGGAAGCTTTATTGTACTGCTAATGCTGCATTTGCAATAACTGCTTTAACAAATGTAGATTCTTCCTCTAACAAATTGTCTGAATACAACCTCTATTGCTTGTGTGTGGAAATCCATAAAACATTACTTAAGTACCTTTCCATGCAGAGCAAGTTCAGTCAATAATTTTGCAAGCAAGCTAGTGATTTTTGCAAGAAAAAGCAAGTGATTTTTGCTGTTGTCTAGCATCCAGTGCTGCTCTGTAGTTGAAGCTGAGTAAATTTTGCTGCCAAAAATTTGGAGCCAGGAGCAAGTGAGGGTTGCCGGTGCTCCCAGCTGAGCAGATGCCCTCAAACTCAGGGAGCCAGGACTGCCAAGCCTTGCTGTGGGACTGAGCACTTCTAGCCAGACTCAGCTAACATGCCAAGGCAAAGCCTGCATGGAGCAAGTTGACATCTGAGGACAAAATGCCAAGCACTTTTATAAATGAAAGATTCCAGCTAGTCTTATTCTGTCAAGTGTGCCTACACAAGTGCTTGCAATACTTCTAACAGTCTTGGAGGACTGGGAGGAGGTGGTCACATTTTTCGTGACAGATATATCCTTGTTTATCCATTATCAAGACTTCTAGTGCTGTGAAATGGGTTTCTCCTTGCTTTCTCAAATGAAGTCTTGACACTAAACACCTGAAGAAGTACTTGGTACTGTATTTTTCTTGGTGACTGTTGTAGCAAACATAATCTGTTCCTAAAAGCGAACAGGGAACAAAAGTTGTCACAAGCACTATTAATAGTGATTCACTTACTTTTAAAAATATTCTCCAATGGGCAGATTTCGACTTCTGAACACCAAGTATTTTCATCAAAACCAATTCTACAGCAAAGAATTGGTCTAATGCAGCATACAGCAGAAGAACATGCCTAAATACCTTACCCAGAAATACCACCTCTGTATTCTTAAATATAAAACTAACTGTAAACCAAAATATAACATGTTATAATAATGAATCAAATGATAGATCCAAATAATGACTGAAAAATTGAAAGAAAATTGGATGTTTTTACAGTATACCCTTTTCAGAAATATTGAAATTATATTGTCTCCCCACCTTGACAACAGCAGCGTATGGTGATTTATTGGTAGCAGTTAAAGCCCGTGATTTTTATTTTGTTTGCCTCCAGACTGATAGGAAATTCAAACAGAGGTCTATTTACTTAAGGGTCAGGTACACTTTCTAGTAGCATATTCAGCTGGGCAGGTTTTCTCCCCCTTAAAATTATAAATCTGATGGATGATACAGTCAACTCTCACTGGTGTCAAACTCCACTCATAAGCAACAGATGTTCTGATCTGAGCTCCAAAGATGGGACTCTAATAGTTTGCAGATGAGCTTTTGTGCTGAAGAGGAGATTTATAAAAACAATAATATTAATAAAATAACACTAATAAAATAACTAGTACAGTACTCCCAGAACTTGGATCTGCATGAAAGTAGAAAAACCATTTTCTTCAGCTGAGTTGGTTGAAAAAGTCATAGCTTACAGATTTTTGCTTTCAAATCAGAAAAAGTATTGCTTGTTAGGAAATGGAGAACATGCAACTATTTGAGAATGTTCTTGCCTCTGGGCAGTTGGGTTTAAGAATGTACAGTAAATCTACAGCAGTAGAAGTTCATTCACATCAGTGGGAATTTTGCCATTATCAGGAACTAGAAAAAGGATTCTCAGACACATTTCTCTGCTGTCATCCCTTTGAGTCTTTTCAGGCAGAGATAAATCTTCAAGAAAGGCTTTCATTTGCAAAGCATGGAAATGAAAGCAGAAGAGATGGCACCTTATCTGTGTGTCCAAAGCTTGAGCCATTGTTTTTCTGCAGTTGAAACAACCAGCGAACACTTACAATGCCCAGGAAACCAACCCAGGAGTGGTAAACACACCCCCTCCATCCACATGTACTGCAGCACTCCATTCTGCTCAGACTTTACTACTTACAGCTACATGATCTTTCAAAGCCTGTTTTCTTAGGGGGACTTGGGCTATGCCTACACTAGTAAATTAAACAGTGTCAGGGAAAATTCCTGAACAATGTAATCCAACAGTTCCGTGTTAAATTGCTAGAGCAGTCCTCAGGGCTTTGTGTAAAATGAAAAGAGCAGTGGGACTCTATTTTCAGTGTTTCTTAGAACAAATCAGGGAGGCTACCCGGTGTTCAATGTACACAGCAGCTAGGCAAAAATCACCTGGCCAATTTGGCTGTTCATTCAGTACTACAAGTGCTCTGTTTTCTCTGGGCAAGGACTACTAATGCACATGAAGAAGACACCTTTCTCTATCAGCAGTAACACTATGCAGGACTGGCATCATTTTGATGTTCCAAAGGGTTAGTGATGAATGCTAAAACACTTCAGTGCACTCTCAACAGGCCAGGTGCTTAGCTAGTGTAAAGATAAATTACTTACTTGTCTTCTTAGTACACTGAATCTCTCAGGATTAAACAGTGCGATATGTAAGTACTGATTTTAGCACTTTATTCAAAAACGATCTTGTGAACAATCCTTATTAGAGGCATAAGATGAAACTGGGTCACCCTGAGCCTTGTGTAGGCTTAATTCCCCCTCATTACAGTTTCTGCCTCAGAAGCTACTCTAGAATGAGAAATGGAAGCAGTGCTTCATGCCAGCCCTTTACTATGGTACCTCCATTTTTGACAATGAAACTCCCATGACAAAGAGCTGCTTGCTTCTTCTCTAAGTGTTGCTACTTAAATTGTTCAGCTGCAGTCACAAAAGGTCACAGAGGTTACCTTGTTCTGTAACACCAAGTACAGAACAGACCCATGTCTGTGCACTCGGGAAATTGAGTCCTTTCACATACAGTCATGGTTATTCTTTGTGTGGTTTTATTGCATATCTGTAGCAAAAAGGAACAAGTCCTCTTGAACAGTATGTGTGGACCAAAATCAAGAGGTGCAGACTTTATCCCTCTCTGTCTGTATGATAAACTGTTCTTTGCCGACAGCATGGAATGGGACTGCAGGTACTCCCCTACTCCAGTACAAGAGCTTGACCATATTCTTGTTGCCATCTATATTCAGAGACACATAACCTGAAGTTACAGTCTCAGTTTGGAGCTTAATTGTTCTTTAACATATGAATAAAATCACTTACATAAATAAAAGGAGAAAACCATGTGTTTGTACAGGTAATAACTGAATGATAGCAGTTCAGTCTTGCAACAGACAAACTATCAAACTGACGTGGTTTGCCCATTTTATTTTCTTATCCTGACTGTGTTTTAATGAGTTGTCTGCCATCAACATCTGACTCATCTTGTTTTTCATAATGAAAAGTCTTGCTTTTACACTAATTGTGAATTATAGACACATTTATGTGGTAGACAATAAAAATAAATGCCAGCCCAGCAGTCAGCAGTTGATTCTTCATACACATCAAGCACTGGTAAAAAGTTGCCAGCTATCAAAGAAGGTGTTTAGAAATCAGCACACCTTTGAATCAAAAGGAACAGACATAATATTTTCTAGCGTCTTGTCAGAAGACTGTGAAGGTAAATAGATACAAAACATAAAAAAATGTGTGATAGCCATTCAGAAAATAAACTTTGTGGTAGTAAAATAAATAATTAAGAACTATCAACTGATGCCCAGTGCACATGGAAAAGATTGTTCAAGGCATGTATCAATAACCTTCTTCCATGAGGCAAGCTGCAGATTTAAAGTCTGCATTGCAGGGGGGTTTGGGTGTTTTTCTTTCCAAAACATTTTTCTTGCAGTGAAGTCTCTCTGAGGTCTGAGAAATGTTTCCTGGTTTATGATCAAAGCCATTCAAGCTTCCCCAGAGTTGTATGTTAAAGCAATACACTAAACTATCCCTCATGGTTTTGCCTGTGGAAAATATGGAAGAGAATTCTCATAGGGAACAATGAATGAAATGCAGCCAAATACACCTGGCTGAAATTTACAGAGCATGGTGCTGTGTTTTCAAAGCAAAATCTCATTTATTACATTTTTCAGTGACAGGCTGTATCCCTCAGGATTAAACAAACATATTTAGCAAAAGGCAAATGTTCATTGCAAGTTACATGCTTCCCTACAGGCCTCCTTGCTAAGAGTCCTGCCCAGTACCACTGACAGTAAGGAAAAGCCAATCTATGGGACAGGTTTACCCAGCCCAGTTCTGACCTGGTAGAGACACAAGCCTGCAGTCAGGAAAGAGATGCCTGGTCCCTGCCCATGTCACCTCATCCAGATGGCATAATTCTACTTTTCCACAGCTTAATTCCTAGTTGTCATTGGGTAGATGTGCCTCTTCAATAAGAGAAAAGAAGAACAAAACTTCTGCAAAATCCAATAGTGTAAAGCAGTTTTATCATCTGAAATTGTGATTTTACTGATCACCTCTTTTTGACACAAATCCAAACATCAGAGGATGAGGCTGGTTCTGTCATGATATTCAGCAGCTCTGCCTTTGGAAAAATGAGGGTTTGCCCTTTTTAGACACAACTCCACAGTTCTTCTTGATGCTGAGTACTGAAATATTAACCCATCTTCTAGGAGTTACAGGTACAGAGGGTTTCTAAGTGGTGTAGTATTCTCAGTTTTGATTAATTCTTAAACAATTCAGTGAAAAAAAAAGGCTCAGTCTTGAGATTTGGTTGGGGTGGGCTGTGCAGAGAATTTTTCTTATGAGAGATTTCTTTTCAGTGATAGCCCTAAAAAGTTATTTTTTCTCTCTTGCAATGGGAGCTGTGAGGACTCAAATGAGCTGTAGTCTTGCAAGTCAGGTACTGGTACAATGCAGCCTTGTTCAGTGAGAGCTGATCCTTGAGACAGAGGATAGGCTGTGCCACAGCAGCTTGAGAGCTTGCAAAGATTACAGTCACCCTCAGGCCATTTCATACCCATTTGGTATTGCAGCAGTTATGGGATGGGCAGTATCCACAGACCTACACAGTCATCTCCTATACATCCTATAAGTTGGCTGCAGAAGATATAACCAGTTGGCCAGGCATCCCTTCAGGAATGAGGCAGAGCAGAGATCTGGTCTGTTGCCCCCTTAAGTGGTTTAGCCTGGATCCTTCCTCTTTCTCAGAGCCTGTGGCTGGAGGCTCTTAAGATGCATTACAAATGCTCACCCTCTGGCTCATCCCTGTACCTGGGGCTTTGAGTTTTCTGCTGGGGTCTGGGACAAGTTTTTCAAGACCCAGGCAGATTATTTTGATGTGTTTCTCCCTTGTCCTGCATGTATGCAATAGGGATAATGTTGGCTCCCAGGTTACACTGTGAGGCAAAAATACCTGAAATTATTGATGTGTTTGGGGAAAGTACATCTGCAAGATAGATAGCGGACACTTGGATCAGCTCAGGAATAAAGGGAGGAAGTGTAAACTAAGCAAGATAATGGTGGAATTGAAAATCTTCAAATTGGCAAACTTCCTTCCTCTCAGGTACTCTTTGAATGTGCAAAGTACATAGCTACATAAAAAGGGAAATTATCGGGTGTAAAAGAGTGATAAAGCTATTAATTGAGCTGCATACCTACAGGCCAGTTAAGCCTAAGGTGTGTGTGTGGTGGAAACCCTCACTCCCAGTTTAAAACTCCAATTTGTCACCTCTGTTTTAATTCCTTACTGTCTGAAAAATATTTTTTTCCCCTAACATTCCAGGTGAAAATTATTTTTCCAAGGCTACAAAGGCACTGAACCTTCTTGCTACTTAATTTTAACTATTTGTAACAGTTTAAACACTTCTTCTTTGAAAAGAATGTTACTCTAAATTCCTTTGCTGTCCTTTGAGCATCGGAGGCTGAATCAACTCTTGGAAAAGTCTGCACAAACCTTAGCAACTAATGTAGCCTCTGGCTTGCTGATTTGTTTACATAATTCACCAGGAATTACTTGGGTTTGCTTCTTTTTTGTTACCTACTGGCCTTAAATTGGGCTGACTACTCTTCCCACAAGATACTGACTCTGTCTCCAGGGCACAGCAGTGAGCACAGGGTTGTTCTGATCACCCTCAGGAGCTTCCAGGAACCCTTGGAACAAAAAAGTTTTCAGCTTAGAAAGATCTATTATGGATCATGAAAGCTCCACAGATGTGAATGTACATTTACACCTGGTTGCCATCATACAAAAATCCAGGGAGAATAAAAAGTGTTGTATTGAGACTCTCTGAGGCACAGACACAGCTCCTAAGGAGAAAAAGCTGTTTCCAAACATCTGCTCTGCTCCTGCCTGTTACAATCACAGTTTTGTTTTGATGAAGTGGCAGTTAGAACAGATTATAAAAAATTAAATGTAAGACAAGAAAGGATGCATTGTGTCCTGTAAGTATGGTAGCAGCTGAGAAGTTCATGACACCAGTGGTGAGCTCATCACTCTTCCCACCAAAGGAAGATGAAATAGAAAAAAAATCCAGGGTGGCACACATTTCTGGCACTTGCTGTTCTCTTGCAGACCATGGTATTTCCTTATCTGTGCCCTCCTCCTGCTGCCTTCCTGCTGTTAACAGACTACTCTCAGGTTTTCATCTGAACTGGACAAAGTTCGGGGGTTCAGCTGCCGCAGTCCCTGTCCTCAGCCAGCAAGCACAGAGAAGCCTGGGTGTGTGTAACAGAACCCTCTCAGCACAGGGATCACATTGCATGGACAGCATCAGCTCCAGCCCCGTGCCAGTGCCTGAATGGAACCTGGGAACGAGTGTTTATTCTCAGAGCTCAAACTCACCCCTGGACCTTTGAATGATGCATAGCCTCAGGGCACTCCTTAGTGAAAGAGCCGCCAGCCTGGGCTGGGACAAGGAATGGTCATGGAATCACTGAGGCTGTAATCACTACTGCTGTCTGTCCCAGGCTACATATCTGTCGGATGTCAGTCAGTCTGAACACCCCAGAGCTGCATTCTGCTCTTGGGCCCGCTTGTGGGCGGCCAGGAGCGGCTGCAGGACTGGCCGCGGCCGCGGTGTCACTGTCATGTGTGATGCAGCCCCTTGAGCACAGATGCCTTTGTAGCCACAAGCTCGTTACTGCTTCAGCACAATTCACAACTGGTACTGCTACCGAAATACTTGCAGAAGGAACGTTTTTTAAAAACGTTATTACTTTGAAAACCTGGCTACAAATTCAAGAATGTGATTTCTCAGAATTTTGACAAACCAAAAATTGATTCTAGCATCACACACATATCCAATAAAAATCAGATATTTGCAGAGGGGTTTAGATAAAACAGTTTCAGATTTAAAGTACTGAATAATATTTTAATTTTATTTTCATTGATAATCTAATTCCTTTCAGCAATAAAAGTATCTAGTTTCTGATTCTCTCTTTTTTAGGTCTCTTTTAGTTCACAGGTTGTAAACACTTGAGTATTCACAGATCATGTGTGCTGTGTCTGGGAAGGACCAAAGACATCATGTTTCTACGGTAGTATCTATACTGTAGAAGATGTAATAATAATAGTATAAATAATAATCTTGTATTACTAAATCTGAAAGAAAATAATGTAAAAAAGATGTGCTCAAATTAAATCCTCATCATGTACTACAACCTTTCCTTTCTGCCAGTTTAAAATTTAGTAAAGGTTAGTAAGGGCTTTATGTTGACATAATAAGTTGTTTGTTCAGGTTTGACTTGTCCATAATGGGAACATGCAGCCCATTTTATGTACAGAAATACAATGTACCCACAACTCCAAACTTTCTCCATGAATAGTGTAAATCTTGCCTATGTTATAGGCAACAACCAGATCAGGCCAAATCAATAATTTGAGAGAGTCAGATTAAAATAAAAAGGGAATGGATTTTATTTCGCGAATAAAAATGCAATCTCTGCCAGACACAATCAAAAGGACAGCGTCGAGCCCGGGGCTCGACCCTGGGTGAACACAGGTCTGACCCCCTCTCGCATCAGATCTGTGAAGTTCACAAAGTCCGGTATGGTGAGCCATGGTTATATACTGTTTTTCTTGCTGGAAGCTAGGTTTCTTTTGTTTCTTTCTCTTTCCTCGAATATTCATACAGTCCTCATCCCCTGTCCAGTATTAGAAGAATTGTATCTTCGAGTAGACAGGAAAAGTGTCTGGGGAAGTATTCGAATATGCATGTAGTCCACCCGCAGTCTGGTGTTGGAGGAATCCTGTCTCCTGCTCGGACAAAATTGTCTTGGGGAAAACAGTGCCCGGTCCCGGGAACAAAAGTATGTAAAATATAAGTTACGGGAACCGAGCATTCACATGCTGGTCGAGTTATGGGAACTGGGCATTCACATGCTAGTCCAGAGCTGTCCTTGGTCGTTATTGGCTGATGATGGTTTGAGCGCTCTGATTCGCAGAATTTCCGTAGGAGCTACTCCCTTCACTTGCTAATTTGGACTCTTATTCCGTGAACACCTGTGTGTGCTACAATCTAGTGAGGTAACCAGTTCCCCAACCCTTGTGTGAGATTTTCTAAAAACCTGTGTGCTTTTTGTAACATATTCTAAAGTGTGATTCCATATACATATATATATATCCCTAAGTACGAATATATTTGTTACATTTATTTGAGCATGAATTTGATACATTTATTACACCTGGAAACTGAATTACTGTCTCATTTTGAGAAATTTGAACTTCTCAGGAAATGTCAGTTCATTGCATTTCTGTAGCTGGCTGAGAAGACTTTATTTTATTGACATCCTTGTCCTGGTCTAATGCGGACTAAGCATTCAGTTGGGTCTGTTCATGTACAGAAAGCAAGAATCAACCCCATGTCTGGAAAATGTTAACTTGTTACCGCACTCTACACTTTAGCATCTCAAAAGCTGATGAACACGGCTTAGAAAATGGCAACCTGGGAGGAAGTAAAATTCCTAAATAGCAGCTACTATCACAAACAGGAAACACTGAATGCCCTGCTTTTCACAGCAGCCAAATAATTCATTGAGATGGTAGAATCAGCAGAAGACCTTTAAGACCTTTTTTGAGATTTCTTTTAACATGTTGATGGACAAATAAATGTCTCATACCTGTTGAACTTAATTTGGAAGGAGCTTTTGTCTCAGATCAGCTAATTTAGTCCTTAATTGAATTTATTTTTATCATATGTTTCACAGTCAGGTTCACAACAGTTATCTTGACTGTTTGGATTCCATCTCCCAGCTGAAAAAGGTGGGGTTTTTGTTGTTTTGTTTTGTTGTTGTTGTTGTTGTTATTTGTTTGTTTTTCTAGCTTTTAAATTTTTTTTTTTATATTATCACCTGATTTCATCAGGAATCACGTAACCTACTTAGAGATCAGAAAACTGAGAAATTATCTGGTACTTATGACACAAAATCTATAATTTAGTTAATTGCTGGTTACTTAATTTTATTTCAGAAGAAGGGTATGTTTCTGCAACGAAACTACAAATTCCAATAGACTGACCTCTAAAAGCAACTTAAAAGTAAAAAAAATCATACCTCAGAACATAGCAATTTTTTTGCTTTTCAAGCATGTGGGCCATCTTTTCCTCTTTTTTCCCTTCTGCTTTTCATTTCTAATGAGGATGCCATCTAACTTTGGACGCAGTGAAAAGCCAGTTCTATTGTACTGCCTCACATTGTTTTCAGAGGCAGAATTTCACTGAAACACCTCAAAAATAAGCTGTTTCTCTAAAATTACACTTTCTTCTTTTCAGTGTGCTCATTCACAGCAGCAATGCTGTGAGCAACATGGAGATACCAGTGTGGACTGTTTTTCAGCCCACTCTAAATAAGAAATAACTGTGATTCAGTGTTCTTTAAAATATGCTCTGCTCACTCTGAAGAGTTTAACAGGACTTGAAATACTCCATGGCTGTGTTAAAAATAGGTTAAAAACTGTTGTAAAACAGTTGATCGATCGTTAAGCATGTACTGTTAGTTTGGTTATTATATTGTAAAAGGGGTTAAAAGGGTAGTTATAAGAAATATGGTACTCAATGTACCATAACACACCTAAATAAAGCGCACCATCCCCAAGCGAAATGAGCCAGCCTGGACAGAACTGTAATGGGCCAATCAAGCACCTTAAACCTTCATGCAAATGGAGAATCAAAAAAAAAAAAAAAAAAAAAAAAAAAAAAAAAAAAAAAACAAACCAAAAACCCAAAAAAAAAACAAAACAAAACAATCCAAAGGGACAAAAAACACTGTATGGTGTGCCTGCCACTCCATCTAGGACATCGGGGTTATCGCTACATCGCTGCTCAAGAAGACCCAGCGCTGGCGCTGCAGCATCATCGACGGGAACGCTCCTGCTCGGCCCGCTGGCCCCCGTGCTTTAGGCTTTTCTTTTTCTTACAATAAATGCTGAAATCACTTTAGTACCGGGAGCCTGCTCTCTTTTTTAACAGCTGTGTTGATTTCATTGAACCACATGAGTCGGTGTTTCTTCCCACACCATTATGTTATCATCGCAGCGGTGATTAGGGTAGAGATGTGAGTCAGTCAAAGTCGGAAGCTTGGGGCAAATACTTTAGCATAGATGTTTCCTTACTCTGCAAACTTACTTCGCTTATCTACTACTCTTTTCAAGACACCTGCGACTTTTTGTCACCACTTCCCGGCGGAAGCTGTGACAATCGTGGGTTCCCGCCACCATCAGCGCTGCGGTGCTGTGATGCGTACTGTGGTGTTAGCCCAAAACACAGCTCAGAGTTTGCTGAGTGTTTGAAGCTTTGCTTTTTTGTGGATTTAAAAACTACTCTCCATTCCCCTGGCTAATTGTCCATTATTACGCTCTTTTAAACATTAAGCAAACCCCTTTATTTACCTTCCCTACTGCCTGATAGTCGTCCTCAAGAAGCAAAGATGCTTCTGCCTTAGCCACTTCAACCTTTGTGACCTGAATAGTCATTTGAGATGTTAATTCACTGAAGAATGAAGCTGAACAATGATGGATCGAAGAATTTCCCCCACCCAGAAGAAAATATGGTTGCCTAAGCTTTGTGTATTGATCAGCTAAATTCGGTTTAATTCTCTCCAGAGCCTCAGTGCTAGCCAGTTTCTAACACAAAAGGAAATTATAATCTCTGGAATTTTAGGAAAAAACTCTTAATTCTCTGTGATGGCAGTCCATTCAGGAGTGTTTTCCCTGGAAGTGCTGCAGAAGAGCAGGACCCTTTGTGCCTGGTGCTTTTAAGTTAGAAAATCAATTTATTCATTTGGGTTGCAGAATGCTACTAATATTTCCCACAGTGGCTTTCCTGTCACCATGATGAGGTCAAAATAAATTAAACTCCAAATTTCAATTTTTTTTCTGCTGCCTGTAGGTTTCTGCAAACTCTTCAAATATAACATCAAAGGAAAAAAGTATCCTTAGGTGCAATACTGCACTTAGGAGAAAGAGAACAGTACATTGAAATAAATCATGTACTGTTTTGCTACTTTAAAGTTGTGATGGTGGGATTCCATTGATCTCAACAGCAAAATTAATGTGTAATTATTGGATTACAACCCTGCCTTATGCCTCCAGCTAGTCCAAAACCAGGGAGGTATAAATTTTTCTAAGTGTTTGAAAATATGCAGAACTATCCCAATTTATCACAGTTGAGAATATGAACCTACTTCCTATAATGGTCATTAAAACCTTGAAACCTTCTTGAAGTCTGGGGCATGAATCCTGCTCTTCCTTATCACAACATATTCCCTAGTGATGGCTCTGTCAGTGACACCTGAAACCAGCTGGCTCTCTTGCAGCTCAATAAGTGTAGTGAGGAAGATTTGAAAAACATAATGAGTCTGGGTATTACTGCATGATGATATTACCCTGCACCGTTTGGTAGCTTCAAAGGGCCTTACAGACTTTTAAACATTCAGTAGTAGTCATTTACAGAAAAACCTTTTGTTTTTAAAAGCCTGCTTATAAATAAGCATAAAGCTGGAATCTGATGACTGCTCAGCAGATAAATCAAAACTGCATTAGGAAGGCACTCTGTATTCTTACCTTGCTCCCTGAGAGGAGAGCTCACTTGCGTCTGGAGTGTGCAAGGCAGCCCAGGAGCATGAGGGCTTGTGAAGGGAAACATCCCACATTCCACTGCTGTGGCCTTGAGGACATGGCCTGTGACAGAGCTTGTCCACTTCCTGGTACACCTCTGGGCAGATTGTGCCAGTTAAGCAGCTTCAGAGCAACCTTTGTGCAAAACAAAGCATTTGGTGAGGTAGCCAGTGGAAAATTCAGACAAGGGAAGAGAAAACAGTAAGTGTGCACCCAGCACAACCTCTCAAATCTGTGTTTCACTTACGGTTTTTGAAGTCTCTGTTAAGACTTCAGAAAGCTCAGGAATAGCCCTAATAAATGGAAAACAAATGCATTGTGCCTTTTTGAGGTTCTATTGAATTGTAGTCAGTGTCTCTGCCCCCTTGCATTCCTGTCACAGGTAGGATCCGCAGCATGAGGAAGATATGAAGAAGAGAGGTGAGACCTGACCTACCCCAGGAAGGGAGGGAACTTGACCATGTGTGACTACCTGCACCTTGGCACTAGGAACATTTCTTTATTTACCAGGTTATTTAGTCAGAGCTGTTTGTCTTAGCGTAAAAATCTGTATCTTCTCCCCCAACCTCATTACTGTATGTTCAGAACAGAGTGCTTTCTATGCACCTCAGTTTGTAAATCCCTCCAGTTCAGTTTATGAATGCCCTCTCAAGTTTACAAACACCTTATAATGGTAGTGCATTGCATGAACTAAAACCATGATAAAGCAAATCTTCATACAGTCTGAGCTGGAAATCCTCCATTTCAGTGAGCTTGGCAAGCTCTAGCCATGCTGTAACTGGCATACAGGAGCTTCTTACTCTGCTCCAAATGTCGAGGGATGGGTAGGACAGCACAGCTCTGGCTCAGCAGGACAAGCCCAGGGCTAATCCCTTACCCCTGTCTTCCACCTGGACCCAGGTAGCTCCCAGACGTGCAACAGCTGAGCCTGACCTAAGGCATGCAGTGTCTGGGTTGCAGACTTGGATTCCACAGGCTGTACCCCTTTGGGAAAGTGACCTCACTGCCAGGTCTCTGCCTGCAAATGGAAATTACATCTCTGCATGGAGCCTCCACATCCACAAATGAGAACGGATGGTTCTAGTGTAAAATAAAGGCATCTGACACTTCTGCAGAGGCATTACCTGACCTTCAAAAGCAGCTGGTGCAGATACATTTCATGCAAGGTGGAGCTTGCCTGGACTAGTTGGGAAGTGAAATGACAAAGAAGTAGGTGTCTGTTTTAAAATAGTTTTAGGTGAGAAGGAGGAAGGCAGCAAGGACAACTTACCTGACTGTCAATGGGCATTGTGATAATACAGTAAGACAAGGAATTTCTTAATTCCCAAGTGTCTAATCTTCATCCTGTTAACCTTTATATTAATTTTGTATCTTCAGAACACTTACACTCCTCTATTTCTCTTTGGAGTTTCTCTATATTTATTTCCTTCTCACTTAAAATTAAGTGATGGATGCTAATAACACAGTTGAAATAATATTCCCGTATTAAGTACCATCCAGTGTTTCCAAAATTGCCTTTGCAAAGGAAGCAGATGACAGCTTGAGTGCCATTCAGATGGCATATTTAATGCAAAGCTTTTGAACATTGAAGGAGGTCAATTGCTGTCTGAAATTATTTCTGAGGTAATTAAATAAAAATACAGCTCTCCAAGGCTGGAGGGTACCATTTGCCTGAGTCTTTCAATGGAGGAGAATAAAAGCATAATAGAGGTCTATGATAAAATGTGTCTCCCACTGCAGATGTAACCATTATTGTACAAGGATAGGAAAAATCTTTACAGTGAAAATAATTTTCCTAACCCTATACAGAGGTTAGTTCGTATCTCTGAATCAGCACTGTTGTAAAAATGCAGTTCTTCTCAAACTTTTATCCACTGAGTACTATACTGAATTTTGATGGCATGCTTACTTTTCAGTTTGACAGTCTTCATGAACTATTTGTTTTAATATTTCCTGCAGAAAATTATGCAAGTTAATTACATACAGTGCATGAATAGCTATTTTTCTATCTCAAAACTGTTAGTCTTCACCATTTTCTTCTTTTTCTTGTATTAAAGCTTTATTTTTAGTTTTAGTATTTAGTTTTATTTAAAACTAATAAGCATTCCTTTATTTCTCATGAGCCTCTCAGCTTCTGTTCCCTGTTAATGTCTTCATTGATCTTTCTTAGTCTCTGGGAATATCTCCTTGTTGGAGATCATATCTGTTGCTCTTTACATGGAACTGATTTTCTTCACTGGCTTCACTTTAATGAGGACTGGCAGACTACAACTGCAAACATTAGTAAGAATGAGGAGGTGATAAGGACTGAGATATGAGCATCATAGAATTTTGCCCTGTTCTTTTTGCCCCTTTTTTAATTAAAACACTTTTGCTTTCATTGGTATTAAGTAAAGGTTTCTTCTGGACCATCTGTAATAATTTGCAAGTCATGCTCTGAAACTGTTATCACTTAGAGTACAGTCCAGTGCTGCAAGGAACTTCGCGATTTCTTTCAATGCTTATGACTTCAATTTGGATCAAAAAAACCCAAAACAAAACAAAACAAAACACCATCCAACAACAACAGCAACAAAGAAAAAAACAAAACAAAACAAAACAAAACAAAACAAAACAAAAAAAAAAAAAAAACCAAAAAAAAACAAAAAAAAAAAAAAAAAACCAAAAAAACCAGAACAAGAATCAAACTTACACATTTCCTTGTGGCTTCATTTTGTCATGTCTGCATATCTTAATCCCTGACTGATCTAAATCACTTAGCATCATCTGCAAATTTTGCTACTATGCCCTGCTGTGAGATTAATAAACAGACTCAGTTACAGCAGATGCATTGCAAACACTTAACTATTAATCTCATTTCTAGACAAAAGCTTGCTCTTTATCCTTTCAATTTTGCTGTCTCCTAGCCCACTTCTAAAACACAGCAGAACATTACCTTTCACCCTCTAGGTGCTTGGTTTTCTTTAAAAGCCTCACTGAAGGACTTTAAGAAAAATCTAAATAATTATGTATGCACCTGCTTCTTTACTCACTAATTTGTTGACATTTTAATTAATCTTTATAGTTTGAAGGAAGGTTTTCCTTTGGCATAAATCAGCACTATTACTGTAATCATCTAATTTTCATCTAGGTGGTTTTATAAGAGCTTATTTAAAATAGCATGCCACCCACTGAAGACTCATCACTCTATTACTGCTCCAACTACCCCACAAATTTCAATTTCAAATTCACTGCTCTTCAGGCCTACAGTTTAGCAATTGCTTTTAATGCTTGCTTTTTTAAAGAAGCTTAACAACTTATTTTACAACATCCTCTGCATCCATAGATGGTTATGTTTCTGTCACATTAGTTTCAGTATAAGAATTTAACTCCTGTCCTTCATAGTGCCCTTTAGTCATGTATGCATTGATGCATGGAAATTCCCACCCAATTCTATGCATTAGGTGCAATGTTCATGCACAACTGAAAAATTAGTCTCACTAACCTGTTAAACATCTTCTACTTTAACTGCAGGTTTTGTCTGTAACTGTCTGGCAGGTACACCTAGTGTCCTATTCTCTAATTCAGCTTAACTCCCCCCACTTTTCACTACCTTCTATCTTGCAACAACCAGTCAGGCAGCAAAGCTGACTGGCTAGATAGATGTTCCCCCAGTTTTTCCCCTCAAAGCACTTCTCCAGGGACACATAGCAGACAAGAGTTGCTTTTCAACACACATCTCTGCTGCACAGCTCTGAGCAGAGAGATTGTCTGAAGACCATCTCTGTTCCTGGTACTGTTTTCCTGTCAGAGCAGATTCCTCCATCCTCGGTGACCTTCACTGCTGACTGCACACACACACCCACCATGGGCTTTGCGGTGGAGGCACCTGATGTAACTTTCATGACAATTTAGTTCTCACTTCTCTCAAGGATTCCCTTTACATGTCTCATAGGCTGAGCCAGTTACAACCTCAAAGCCATTATCACATTCTGCCTTACTCTTACATATCCTTATGGGCTTCATCCGGACATTTTCCAAAACCAAGAACATAAAGATGCTGGGCTAAGGCAGTATCTAAGACAGCATACTTATCCTTTAATGAGGGCCAAAAGGCTTCATGCATTATAAATGAGCCATTCTTTCTTTAGTTCTAGCAAGCCCACCTCAGCTCATTTCTGCAACAGTTTCTTCACCCACTCTTCTTTTTTAATGTGAGGTTAACAGTGATTCTCCCAGAGCTGAAAATGCCCCATTTATTGCTTATCTAACACCCTTCGGATGAAAGTTTAATCAGTGGCCAGTGATGCCACAAAATTTTAACTTGCTGCACCCTGTTATATCCTGTGTGTAGAAAAAATATGATCATTTGGCCAGAAAGATAAATAATCTATCCTTTAATATATCTTCTAATTGTTTTCATTTGTCCTAAGCACACCTTCTGGAAAGGGGCACTGCATATAATTCATAGGTATTTTACACTGTAATAGAGTTTTTCTGATGCCTCAGTATGCAAGAACCCACAGGTAGTATTCTGGTTTTGTCTCCTGGTAATATTTTCTGGCCATTTCATATGCAACCCATTATGATCTCTTTCTGCCAAGTCAGTTTGTGGAAATTTAGCTCATTGAAATAAAACTTCTTCCAAATGCCATACCCTTAGAGACAAGGTATTCCTAAGAGAAGAGACTTTGAACACAAATGATTCGTTACTCTGTGGACTTGTTCAATGCACTCAGGAGGAAGATGCTTTGAACTGAAGTACCCATCTTCTGAAAGGAGATGTGCTATATTCCTTTGCCTCATGCCTGTAAATTTCAGCCACAAAGCTGATTTTTTATTCACTAATGGGAATATGGAAAGAAAAGGGTTTAAAATGTTTCACATCTTCCTGGCTTTCTGAAAAAAGCAAATCAATGCAAAAAAAAAAGGATATGCTGAGAATCTTATAAAATTTAAATTTCTTAATACTGGCAAAGAAACCTGGAAAACTGATGAAATCACCCTCCTAAAGAAACTAAAATCCTCCCTTATACAGGAGTGTGGTACTGGATGTTATTGAATTTAACATGATTATGTGCATTCTGTAAGAATAGCAATCATCTGTAAAGTAGATGCATTCAATATTACATTACACAAATAGCAATCATTTTAGTTGGCATTCTCTGAGTCTCCCAAACTATATACCCACAGAGAAGTGTATGTTCAGGATAAGATTCAATTTCTGACATCTTTTGCTCTGTTTAGTTTGAGATTTTATTTGAATATTATTTGGTTTTGTTCTGCTTTTTTTTTTTTTTTTTTTTTTTTTTTTTTTTTTTTTTTTTTTTACTCTGTAATAGGTTGTTTAATGAACTTTAGTTAATGGC
Organism: Pyrgilauda ruficollis; assembly: GCF_017590135.1. Taxonomy (NCBI): domain Eukaryota; kingdom Metazoa; phylum Chordata; class Aves; order Passeriformes; family Passeridae; genus Pyrgilauda; species Pyrgilauda ruficollis. The sequence goes on from NW_024524456.1 coordinate 108,117, forward strand.
ATTTTAAAATTATTTACTTCATACATACTTACTTCATTATATCCATATGTATAAGAATATCATTATCTATTTTTAACTAGTTGTTGGTATAGACATTGTGTACATACACAAAACCCAGAGCAAAATATGACATTATCAATTAAACATAACTTTAAACTTCAGCATGATAATAACTGGAGACAGGAAAATAATTGCTAAGGAAGAATTAAGGAGAGCAGGCCTCTATAGTGGACCAGGTGCCCTGGTTTAGGGGAGCCTGTGCATGAACAGCTTGGGAAGGTGAGAGGAATCAAAACTGGTAAATCAAAACTTGCGATGAGAATTGTTGGAGGCTGAGGAATATTTGGGGGAATACTGCAGAAGTCTGTTATCTGTTTTCCTGTGTTCACGGCTCCTGTTGGCCACATAGGCGATAAGACATTTGATCTGGTCCAATATTGGTTTTTATGTGATTTTATTGTACCTTCCCTACAGCACGATTTAGACTATTCATTCCCTTTGAGTGTCTGCTGAACTACTCTGCTCATTCCTTTTAAGAACAGGTGTCTTCCCCTGCTGCCCACTCCTTGTCCACTGTCATTTTTGACCGCTCTTCATAAAGTCATGTATGAGAACTTAGGACTAAGATGGTCTTATATATTCTGTTGCTCTTCAATGGTTGCTATGATGCATCCTTCATTTCAGCATTTTTAATTACAGATTTCCTACTGAAAACAACTTTGGAAGATCAGGCGCTTAATCATAGGACAAGTAATGTGGTAGCTCCCCACTTTGTCACCAGTCATGTCACATGTTTTTTTCAACAAGAAATTAGGCACAAAATTCAATTTTTGTGAGGCTAGAGATTGGCTGTTGCCTATTCTATTTTGACATTTCTGCCCACTTCAATCCTACGAGCCCTTTAACTTAAATCATTGGGTAAAATGAGGTTGTTGGTCATCTTTTCTTGGTCCTCTCAAATATTTTCAGAGTGGCAGGAGAGTATGGCAGAGTAGAAAGTTTCTACTAGATTGTCTGGAAAATATTCAGGCCAGAAACAGAGCCACTCTGAGGGCTGCAGGCAGATGGTTAACTCATGGTTAGGCTGGCCAGGGGTCTGCACAATAAGTGCAAGAGGCACCCAAACAAGCAAAGAGGTGTCTGGGCAATAAAACTCATGAAGACAGAGAGATCTTCATACCTCTGTCAGGGTGCTTTCCAACAGAGTCCACCAGCTTGATGAGAGAGTGAGCCCTCAACACCCAATTAGCACACTTAAGCAGACCTGAGCAAACTGGACAAGAGGAAATGGCCCCAAGTTGCTTCAGAGGAGGCATGAGGTTTTGAGGTTGGATATTAGGAAACATTTCTTCATTGAAAGGGTTGTCAGGCACTGGAACAGTACTGTTCAGAGCTGTACAGGGAAGTGGCTCAGTCACCATTCCTGGAGGTATTTAAAAGAAGCATAGATGTGGCACTGAGGGACATAATGGACATGGCAATGCTGGGTTAAGAGCCAAACTCAATTATTTTAGTGGTCTTTTCCAACCTAAATGATTCTATGAAGTGCTGTGCCATCTGCCTCTGTTTCTGCTGGCTCCTGGAGGCACCAGTCTCTGAGGGGGACTCCCTGGCATCATCGCAGGAGCTGTCTGGGCTCAGAGCAGATGTCCTAGCATAAGTGGCACACTTCCAGAGGCACTCTCCACAGTTTGTCTTCCATGCAAAGCAGCCACTGCCTAACCTTAATCTTCAAAGGCTGGTCTGAAGTCAGCTTTGTCATCCCTTAGATCTTAGTTGTTCATGGTGCCTCTGGCGAGCTCAACTACAATGGCAACCACAAAAGCATGAGTTTCCTTAGTCAGATTGAGCTCTCCCTCTCACTGACAAAACTTTAGGAAATAATGGACCTAGGAGCTGTTTCATCTATACCTGTGCCTGTTTGCTTTTCTTCCATGCTAATGGGGTTATCCACAGATCTGGAATACATTCAGTTCTCCAGTGTATAATCAGGGGTGCTCTGCAAGTGAGCCACACATTTTTGGGCAACTCCAACTGTCCTCTGTAGTTAACAACAGATCTTCTTAAAGGTTGCTGATCTGGCAACTTCTTGGCCTGTTCTAACATCCAGGACCAAATCCTGGCTTAACCCAGAAAAAGACAATGGAGACCTGCTATTATTACTGTGAAACCTTATGTCTGATCTCAAATGTAAGGTGCCTCTTATGACCTATAATGCTCATCATCACTGCCTGAAGGATGCATTGATATTGATTCATATTAATGTATGTTTCTACACATTCACTAACCATTGTTCAGACAAACCTCACAAACACAGGCAAGTCCAACCTTTGAAAGTCACGACATTGACTTCAAAAAGTCATTGGAATCCCTTGGTGAAAAAGTATTCCTCTAACAAGTTGCATTATTTATATATATATATATGAATACAATATTCATTTTAATACTAACTTTATGGTGGAATCACAGATACCTCTGATGAAATCTAGTTAACATGGGAGGATGGAGAGAATTGGAAACCTATTTCAGTGCTCATAGGAGCAGTGCCTCTAATGAGTCCTCAGTTGCAATCTGGTAAATTAATAAAATACTGTGTTGCCACAATGCAATGCTGAAAGCATGTTAACTATTTTGAGGATATAAGCACTCACTATGAACATCCTGTTCTGTTCAGCATCTCAAAAAAACTTGGGAGTTTTTTTGAAGGGAAGAAATTAATATAGCTTGGCCAAGATCTGAGTTTAAGAAGTATAAAAGTCTTTACTCTTTAGAGACATATAATGGACAGTATAGTGGTAACAAAAAATTAATGGTTCAGAACCATTGCTACATGTGCTTGTCCTTCACGTGTAAATCAAAGCTGAAAGGACGTTTAAAATAGAAATACAAATAGACCAGACTCTTAAGAAAACACTTACTACAGATACTTGCTACTTCAAGGCTTCATTGCAGGTCCAAATATACAGCAAGGCTCAGAAAAGAATATTAATATTTGAGCAACTAGGAGAAGAATCTGTGACAGGGTGAAAAGCTATCCCAAAACAAGGAAGGTCTGGGGAAGACTTTGTGATAAAAATTCATTGACTCCTAATCTGGGACAGAACATCTCAGAAATCCTTGAAAACCAGGACTCACCACCTTTCAGTTTGCTCTGAGTTTGAGATCTTTCATGCAGGTGGCAGCACCATACCCCCAAGCCAAGTTTACATTTTTGTGTCACCCTACCTGATAAGACGACAATTTTTTAGGCACCTCTATCCAAACTGAGGCCATGATTTGTTAATGCTTGGGAACTTTAAAGAAAATTTGTTTATGAAGTTATAGTCTTACTGATTTTCTGTTTTGAAATCCACTTCATTTTGATACTTAAGGGAGGTTTTAAGAAGATTCTACATATATAAAAGGCTATTGTAGTCAATCTAATTACATGAAAATCTGTCAGTAAATTGATATCACTTTTTAAACACTATTTTTTAAAAAAATTTAATTCATGACTTCATGACACCAATGCATCCTTCGAGCATAGAATCTTCTTTTATTGGATTCAGATTTCACAACCCAATAATACTTTAGTATTTTGAGAGTAGCTTCATGATTTCAAAAATATTATAGCTAAGTAATGAAAAATGTGTCAGGAAACAGATGCCAATTTTTTCTTTGGCTGCTTTATTAAAGCTAACATAATGCGGAAAGCAATTATTCCTTTGGATTTCTTTTTTGAGATGTTAGAACTATAGCAAGCTGCAATTGCTGCTTGAGTGTACATAAATAGACTCTGTGTAAGCAGGTTGATTTTACAAAGGCTAACTGATAGATTTTGAAATCTACTGAAGTTTGAAACTTCAGGTAGAACCCTCAGATTGGTGTAAGCTAAACAAAAGCAGAATATACTGGAAGAAAACAAAACAATTTGAAAGTTGTAAATTAATTTAGAGTTAATTTTGGAAAAATTCAGAACACTTAATGCTTCAACAATGCTGCTGAGGTAGCACTGTCATACAGTAAGCTGTACTTACAAAGGAGTTCACCCAAGGTTTTCAAAGTGATTCAGAAATTCGTGTCCTCTTTTTCTCCATTGCCTTCAGCTCATGCTCCCTGGAACATCCTTGGCATCCGTTGTTCTTTCTGGTGAAGACAAACCCAAGCCTTGGTTTATAAGTGCGGCCTGAAATATGTATGAATAGTATCCTTGCAGTTATGTTACACCTAACCTCTATGCCCCGTCTCCATGGGTGGGTGCAGGCAGACATGAGCTCACTCTGCCTCTGCTCCAGGCTGGTTGGCCATGAGCCAGCTTTGGTTTGAAAGCCACAAAACTCTATTAGCTTCTCAACAAGGCAAATCAACTTGAGCACAGCAGTAGCACAGCTCCAGAGTTTCTGAACCAGGTTTAGTCAAAGCAAAGGAACTTGGACTTGTTTGCACCCATCCATGCAGACTAACTGAAAATCCCATTGAGTCACCTCTTGTAAATAATTTCAACTTCCACTCCCTCTGAAACAACAAAAGACCTCAGTTTCTGGGCCATTGTGCTGTGCCTTTTGATTTCTCTTTGTGCAGGAAGCATAATTTAAAAGCTCTTGCAGAGGCACCCTGGCAGCAAATGGGAACCTGAACTGCAGGCTGGTAAGCAGTGGTAAGCTAAGCCTAAGGTTAAACAGGCATTTAAGGCATAAGCACAATTCAGATCTCAAAGTGTAGTTGTATAATTATTGGGGTTTGACCCTCTTCTTTCTACTCATAGTAAAATTAACATGAAATATATGTATGCATGTTTGTAGAGAAGCTCAGCCAGATGGGAGAGAGGCATCAGTCCTTTGGTGTCTTGCATGTGTTTGTGGAGTGACTGTCTCTGTTAATCATCATCTCATCTCCTTCAGTAAGGAGCTGTTGCAATTGCCCCTGCCCTTACTTGCATTGCTGCATAGAAAAGAGTAAAACTGCCTTTACTACAACAGTGCCTAAGGCCTTCTCAGGATAAGGAACTGAGGATAAGGAACCAAAACAAATTCCTCCCATGTCAAACTACAACAGGAACCCATCACAGAAGAGAACATATCCTGTCTCTACAGAGCTTAAACTACCAAAGGGGAAAAAATGGCAGCCTGTCTGAGAGGTGGACAGGAAAAAAGAGGCAGGAGATGAAGTAACAGTGGCAGTACCTCCCACCACTAAGCACAAGGTGCAGGGTGGGTAATCGTGGCCCAGCAGCACCTTCAAGCACTGCTTTGCCCTGCTGTTAAGGTTTCATTATACTCACATTGTCCATTGGAATCAACATATCCCTTGCTCTTGGCAGCCTTCTTCTGGGTTTTATACCACAAAGTCAGCATGAGGTGCCAATATGTTATCACAGCCACATGGGGAGACAGTAGGGGTAAAAGAAGATCTGCAACAACTCCATGCCAAAGACATTATTTAAAGCTATTTCCCTTTACACTTACCCAAGTGGCTCATGCCATTTAGCACAAGAAAGATCTTGGTGTTTCAGAAACAGCAGCTTCATCCAGTTTTCATGCCTGGAGAAGTCACAACTTTCAAATACAGGTTCTGTGGGGAAAATGCAGGTGATAAGACACTCAGAGATTGCAAGCACTGGTTATATACAGCCGAGGGCAGGACAGCATAGCAGAGTGATCTGGTTTGCAATTACCTGGGTTATCTGAGCACGTGCTGAGTACAGCTCAATACAGAATATCCATCTCAGTGCAAAGCATTACATGCAGCATTTCTCCTCCAAGGAGTTCTACTGTGAGCTTGGTAAGAAACTGGCTGAAGTAATATTTCGTTTTAAAGCACATTCACAGAATTAACTGATTAATTCTACATTTAAAAACACTCCAAGAGAACCTGACTCTGGTGTTTATATAGACAACTTACATTGCTCGGTTGGTGTACAGACACAAGGGAGATTGGTGTATTAGGGGGTTTTTTTGGAGCAGAAGTATGTGTCTAAGAGAGAGGACGAGTGAGCTTTTGAGATTCTTCATTTTTGAGGTACTGGTAAAAAGAGAATTCCCTAAATGAGCAAACATTCTGGGGAATCCAGCTGGGAACTGATCAGTCAATATGGCTGTAAGGAGCATAAATGTTTTCTTAAAATGGATTGTGAATTCTACAGAAAAGTTGTTTTGATACCTTGCAGCTTGAGGCTGCATTCATCTGTTGCCTCATGAATGGGATTTGTATTAGAAAAAAATCTAGCAGAAATCGACTTTGCCCTAGTGGGTTTTCTTTCAGGGCTAGACAAAAACAGGGCTTTGGTCTCTCACTGTTACTGTAATACAAAGAAACATCAAGAAATATCAAAGGGTGTTTAGGACCCACTTTCTGCGATTGTGAGTGACTGAGCAAACACAGTGATATTTGTACTGTTTTGTTTTTTTCATAAGGGTTTAAGATCATCTTACTAGATAAAAATCAAGTATAACGGAAATCTTCCTTTTACTACCTTTATTTTTACTTTGTTCTGTTCATCTTGGTTAGGTGACAAGGTGAAAGAAAGGCAAAGTATTAGAAAAGAGCCTCTGTTATCATCTTTGAGTAGGAGTGTCAGTAACAAACAGACTATTCTATAGTTTTCTTTGTTTTATCACATCAAACACCCAGGGCTGAATTGTGTGAGCAATTCACGTCAATTCAATGCCAAATACTAATAATAGAAAAATATGGTATCTGAAGCATTTCAGTAGTGCAGCTGGGATTCTTTTAACTGATAAATTCAATCATACCAAAGTAGGTTATTATACTTTAAGCTGTATGTTTGTCAGACAATCTTTTTGAAAAGAAAACAGTCTGGATAACAATACTTAGGCTTCTACTGTTGCTTTTTACTGTATTTGCATCCAGTTACCACACCCCTGATTACTGGTTAAGCACTGTCCCTTTTTCTGATTTATTGTCAGCCATTGTTGCTGTTGATTTTGTACTAACAAAAGTTAAGAAAATGAACCCCGAAACAACCATGGTTAGGCTATAAAGGTCCTGAATTGACATCTCTGCCTTTACCACTGACCTGAGCTTATTTTTTCCTCAAGAGTAGGAAACATGGACAGCACTGAGACAGCCTCTGCCAGCACACACATGGATTCATCTTCATACATGTCACTCCTAGAGCTGTGTCTCTCCTTCCTAAAACAGTCTGTCATTGCTCAATCTGAAGTGACATTTGCTTTGTGCAAACTCTCTCTTACACAAGCAGGTATGCCTTGGGCTATATAAATTACCCAGCCAATCATTACACCTCTCTGATTCAGGATTTCCTATTGCAAAGCTGGGGAAGAAAACAGCAGAGAACTGACTGTGTTTTCTGTTCCTCCAGCTTTCACTATCATCTCTTTCAGACAAGGACCCCTATTCCCCATTCTCCATCCCATGTGTGTAACCATTCTCCATCTCATTTACTAACCTGTAAATGCACTATGCACAAGTCTGAGAGGCATAATTAAGATATCTACTCTGACCTCCCATGTAGTAAAGGCCATTTTTACCTACCTTTTTACCACATATAAAGCAAAAGAAACATACCTGTCCGATATAACTGTGGACAAATGCATGTGCTATTTCATATACTCAACCTGTTAAGCTCTGGAGCCTATCCCAGAGCCTGTGAAAGTTAACAGGGGTCTTCCTAATGCCAGACTGCATGCTTAACAATGGCTTTCAACCGTAGATTTGTGAGATAAAAATAAACAGAAATATGACTAATTGTTTATATTCAGCATGCTGCTTGTTTCAAAGGATCTCAAGAGATATATTTTAATTTAAATGACAGGCTTTCTTTTGATTTCTAATTACAAAACAGGAGGAAAGTCTATGACACTGTACAATACCAATAAATTTCTTACTGAAAACTAATTTTTTGGCAGTAAATGCATTTTTCTTTGCAGAGGCTTTTAGACAGCAATTCCTGGCCAAGTGTACTTTCTGCACTGCTTAAATTCCATGTGTTAAATAGAGCATAAGTGGTTGTCAGTGCAAGGAACAGCTACATCCTTTCTGAACTGTAAACTGTGCAGTGCAGTTTGTTTATGAAATAAAAGGCAGAAATTTAACAGCACTGTTCAATCATTAATTTTTTGATTAATACTTTGTTCTCAATTTGTCTGTAAGACAGAGAGATTCATCTCCTTTTTTCTGCTGGATGTTGTGCACTGTTGACATGACACTTTTGTAATAAATAGTTATTACAACTTGTCTTGCTGCAGAGAACTCTGTGCAGTACTTTTTCCTACTTATTAAAAAGTGCAGATTGAACCATGCTGGTCTTAACAATCATTAGGAAGTTCTAATGTTACAGTCAGCACCACGCTGGGGTGACATTTCTCAGAACAAAGTAGCTATCTCCCACAATCTGGTTACTCTTTTCACTCATGTTTGAAGAAAAAAGAGGAATTTTCAACCTGAGTCTAAAGCACAAGTGGAAACCTTGCCAAAGCAGCACCTGACAAAGATGTACTTAACCCTCACCAGAGGCTTTACACCAGAGTCTTTCGCCACGGCTGCAGAAGTCATCCCAGGCACTGTGGTGAGCTGTTTGCCTGGGAGAGATGCACTGTGCACAGTTGCCCGTCGTGTGCCCTCCTCTGAGTGATGTCTCCAGCTTGCAGAGATTTTACACTCCATGTCTGTGTGTTCAGCAGATCGATACAGGTTAAAGCCATCTGTGTTTACTACAACACTTTGCTGAAAATGCAGCTCGCTGAGCCACTTGGGTGCTACTGCACTTCTGATGCCCTTTTGCCCCAGCAGTAAAGAGGTTTGGGGAAAAAAGGGCAATATTTTAAAGGCTGTGTGATAAGGCTGAAGATGGAAGCTACTCAAAATCAATGTTGGTTAGGTCTCTCCTATAAGCAGATTAAAACTTCACAGCACAAAAAGAGAGTAGAACAGATTTCAGTGAATCCCAGTGGTGTTTGGGATCATGAGCAAAGGGGGAAGTGATGCAAAAATGTACAGCACTGAGTCTGTCAGCAAATTTAATGCAGCCTCTGGAAAAATGAGTGACCAACATTACTCAAACTACCTACTTTCTTCCCTGGTGCAAGTTACTTAGACGACTAAATAAGTGTTTGCAGTGAGATAACGTCACTGTTTGAGATACTGAAAGTATTTCCTACAGTAAACAAAAGGAAGTGCAGAACAAGGGCATAGTGAAGGTAATAAGGAAACTCTGTCTTTTTATCCTTGGTTCAAATGCATAAAAAAATCACTGTGTTACAGCCGCTTCCTCTAAACACTTCCCTCTAAAGATAGGGCACAATTGCTACTCCAGCAGAATTGCTTTACCCTCACATCACTTTTGCAATCAAACAGCTTTTCCTGCTCTCACAGGTGTTTTTTCCCTCTCTCCGCTAAATCCATTTACCCTTTCCCTTATCACTCACAGCCCAGAGGAGGAGTTGTACCCTAACTGTGCAGTGAGGAGTGGGTTGTTGTAACCACTGGGGACCCCAGCCCTGGCCCTGGCTGCTGCCCCATCCCTCCTCCCACCTCCCTGTCTGGCCATCAGCAAGGTATTTCCCTCCCCAGCCACAGCAGACCTGCACTCTCCCTGCCAAGGGTTTTGAGATGAGTGGAGGTCCATTACAGTGCTTGGCTATTCCAAGCATTGTCAGAGAAGACCATGGACAATTCAGACAAGCTGTTCCTTCCAGAGGACACTGGCTGGAAAGGACACAAACATAATGCATGACAGGTCTCCCTGTGTCTCCCAGTGTGTCATGTTTTATAGCACTGAACGGTGCCTGATGCCATTGCCTTTGTCCCAGAGACTCTCCACAGCCAGTCCTGTTTTGACGGACCCTCCCTCTGACCCTCCCTCCCAGCAAGACCCCCGTCCCCAGCAGCAGCAGAGGCCATGGGAGGCTGCTCTTCCATGCCTCCCATTTTATTTACCACTCAGTCTGCCCCTTGGACACTTCCACAAAGGGAAAAGTCAAAACTGGATTTCAGTGCAAATTGTGAAGGGCAAGGCTGAATGTCCAGCCTCCACTGCACCTCCACAGACCATCTCCAATGTTTGATTTTAGGCTCATTTAAATGTTAGCCTCTTATATTAAAAATTTATTATCACTGCATAATGCTGTTCTCCTTCCTCCTTTACACATGTGATCATGTTGCACCAAAACACCACTATTACTACGTTGCCCTAAAATCAGTTTCATTGATCCTGGCCAGAGCCTTCCAACCCTCCCCTGCTGTAGGATATGCTGCTGCACCTCCGGCTGCCAGATCTGGCTCTGCCTTGAGGGCATCCAGACTTCAGAACACTGCAGTACCTTCAGAGTCAGGGTTTTGATTACTGTCTAAATGATCTCTCTTTTTGCTCATGAAAAATGCCAAGAGCATCTTAAGTGCTGCCTTAACACAAATAAAGAGAATGAATGAGAGAGCCTGCACTGAAGACCTATGAAATTTCATCTCCAAACTGCTGCTTTTCACTGTCTACACTAATCAGGCTTAGATGGCATCTGTCAACCCTGTAGAGGCCATCTATCTCCAGCTATAGATTTCTCATTCTGAACTCTCTGCACCATCCCAGCACAACTATTTGTCCAGTTTTGTACCATATTTAGCAGAGCATGGTAACAGCTTATGGCCAAAGTGCTGGCTTTCAACTCCTCTGCTCAGCTGCAGTCTAAATCTGAAAGGCCCTGAGATCGCTGAGTGCCAAGCTGATTTGTTACTGGATTTTGCCTGGATGCTTTTAGGAAGCAAAGAAATTTTGGCTTGGAATCAGCACCTCTGTTTGCCCCCTTCGATGGATTGTAGGTTTATTGAAATTGCAAACAAGTATTTTTTGACCTAACACTTGATGAATGCAATTGCAAGCATAAAGTAGAGTAGTTCTCTTAGTGCATGAAGTTGAAAGGTTTCTTAATCTTTGGGATCATTCCCAAGCCCAGAGCACTGTATGGTCCCTGGTGGGCAGCCACCCACAGAACAGCACTTCAGGAGAGTGGAAATTAGGAGAGCTTAGGCCACCCTCAGAGTCTATCTTCCTGGCTGGGTGAATCTTCAGGCCTGGGCAGCTCAGCTCTTCCCATTAGAAGTGTGCCAGCCATTTTCAGGTGCGGGACAGCTTATAATTGTACAGAAGAAAAGCTACGCAGAGCTAGTGACTGCGAGGCAAGGCAGATAACGAAGACATTTAAATGCATGTGTCAAGGTAAAAGAAAAGAATGCGCTTCTTTGTGACTCCAGGGCATGGAGTAAAAAGGAAAAGATAAATAAAAATATATTTGTAATGCATGAAATGTTAATAACAGCCTATCCAAAGACTAGTAATTCAGGATCCTGTCTAAGCAATGGTACATTGGGCTCCAGGTACCACAGTGCCTTTCATTATCACAACACAGAAACAGGCTGAGGACACCTATTTAAGTAGTGGCCATGGGCTGTGCCACAGCTCCTATACTCTGTTATACTCTGTTAACAGCATTTTTGGTAAGAGGAAGTTTAGAAACAGTGAATGACTTAAAAAACAGTGTTCAGGAGGAAATTCAGTGAAGTGAAAGGAAAGTGAAATCTGACAGGATTGAAGACAATTCACAGGAAGTTGTGATAGTGGTTGAATATTTTTAACATGGCTAACTGAGAAAGAAGGGAATAATAAAACTCTAATTCTTTTCAGAGCACAAGACAACCAAGAGACTATTCAGAGTGGAGCATGGCTAAGTAGCAAAGAGAAAACGTTAGCTGGAAAAAAGTGGAAAGATCAGATCTATTATACTGTGGAATAGCCTCCTGAGGGAAATATGGCAAGCCTATTGCCTGTTCATTTTAAATAATCTGGACAATGATGAAAAGGGCACGCTTGGGAAAAAAATCTTGTCTCAGTAGAAAGTGAACACACAAAAAAGCAAATACATCCCCCCCTCTCCCCGCCCCCCCACTTCCCCCCAAACCCTCACTAACATCTCTTCATTTGTACTGGTTTTCTCTAAGTGGTACAGAGTGGCTTGCTGAACTTTTCCAAATTGTCCAGTGTGGACACGACCCAGCCATCATCTGAGGAAGGAGACCCCATTTCCTACCACAGGGAGTGACCTGATATTGGGCCATTTCTGTCACCTGCTATCAAACCACAGGACCAAATTTATTGCTCCCTAGGGTCCCAGCAGAGAGTCTGTGAAGCTCAGAGCAAATATCTAACCCCACCATGCACACAGGCACAGCAATCATTGGAGATGTAGATGAACAGCATTGATGGCTCCCCCACAGGGATTCACTGTTGACTTCATTCCCCCTGCTCCCAAAATTATGTGGAACACCAAGAAAAAATTGCTTATTTTTCACTTATGGAGCTTGCATTTATCCTCAAGTATTTTTGCATGTTACACAAATGTCACTGTTTTCTCTTCCTTCCACTTCTTGTGGGTGTGAGGGGGTTCTACACGGTCTTGTCACTTGTCATATAGAGGAAGGACAAAACCTAGGAGCCTATGATAGTCAAGAGACTTTGCTTATGTTTCTTCTGTGCACAGACCCCCACATACTTTAGTTGCTTACCACAATGCCTGTAATACTGGTAGCTAAGTGTAGGCTCCAGCTCTATAATTTTTCCACTCTCAGCTTGTTATCTTTTCAGATTTATCAAAGTACATAAGGTCAGGAAGGGTAATTTATTTATCTTGGATAAATAAAGCCTTTGGTCTTCTAACTGAGAGCTGAAATAAATTTGTGAGAGGAATGTCATAGTAATGCCTCATAAAACTTTGAGAGGATTAAAAAAAATTTTTTTTGGGCAAATCCAAGATATTGTGTTTCACTAAACTTACATCATTTTCAGACTTCTGAACAACCTTGTGATATGTAATTTCTTTTCTTACATTTCTTAATAACAGTTGCTCAATTTTTGTTGAAAATTACAATTTTGAAATTAAAATCTGAACTTTCAATGTTAAAATACTGATGCAAACTGTTTAAGTGTCCTTAAATTCAAGCACTCTAAAAAAGATGTGGGTATGTTAAATAAAATTCTCTGCTCTGTCTGGAGCATTTAAAACCAACTCTGCAACAACAGGTTTCATAATAGTCCAGAATAAGGGATAATTAGGGGGAAGACTTGATTTAACCATGTCTACAGTGAATTTGAAGCTATGACTACAGCTTTTTTAGAAACATCCAAGATCACCTCAATAAAGAGAGGAGAAAAGAGGAGTAGCAGAAAGCATCTATGACAATAGCACTCTGCTACTGCTTACAGCCTATGAACCAGCTTTCTGTACAGAGAAAGTGCGTTGTGCCCATCTGCAAATCTTTCTCTAGCACTGATCATAATTTCACCCCACAACCTATTATTCTATAGGTGGCAAATAATTAGTTTGTCTCCATTGATTTAATCTGTAAAATATACTACTTTTTCATAGTAGTAGAGAAGATGCTAAATAAGACTCTACATCAAGAGAAACCCTGCAATGTCTGACATTTTCGCAGTAATTAATGAGTCTCATCTAAAACCTAGCAGGCTACATAATGAACTCAGCACTCAAAACTTGTACCCGGTTGGTAGTATTACCACACTGACAATTTTACATGTCTAGAAGCTTTCACTATATATCAGAGAAGTTATTAAAGACAGATAATGCACTATCACTATTTACTATAAGTAAAAATAAAAACTGACCCAATCATAATAAAAAATAAAAACAAAAAATTTATTCGCGACCATATTACAGTCCCGACAGCCACCAATGCCAAAATAATGACAGCGCAGACCCCGGGATACAGGCTGGGTGAACGCAGATCCGGCCTCTATCGCACCGAATCCCCCTTTGTCCACACTTGCTGCTCCACAGGGACAGTTCTTATACTCTTTTTCTTGCCCGCGGCAGAGTCCCTCTGTCTCCTTTCAAAGTTCATTATATTCATGTTGGTTCCTTTCTTCACTCGAAGCTGCACAAAACCTCGTCTGGGAAGAGACAAATGTTCCTCCTTCGATTCCCAGAATCCTATATTCAGGTGGAAGGTCTTGATGGCCCTGGTTATCTGGGATGTGTATCTTTATGTGCCATCATCACTGGGCGTCCTCGAGTACATGCCACCGTGAACGACCATTGCCTGCGCAGCCGAGTTTTCTTCGTATGTTAATGCCGTGTTCCACCCTTGTCAGCCAGCCGAGGTGTCGTCACTCTAGGATTAAACCCTGGTCCCCCCTTTAATAACATGTTTGATACATATATCTATAATCCATTGGCAGGAATTTTTATCATATCCCTAACAATCCCCTTTATCCACCTCCTCAATTCCTACTAGGGAGAAGCAATCAGTTTAACATGTTCTGCTTTCTAAATCTGTGCTGTAAAGTTTGATGCATAAAGATACATCACTTAATTGTGCTTGGTGAAGAAAGATGTGATGAGATGTGAAAAGTAATTATTAAAAAATATCTAGTATACATTTCATGTGAACAGGCTTCATATATATATGTATAAGGCAATGATCCATGCTATATAATTAGGTCAGCCACTATTTTAGGAATTGGCTTAACAAGCAGCAGGAGCCCACTCAGGCAGCAGATTAGTCAGTCTGTGTGTGCAGACAGAAAGCCAGCTGGACTGGGAAAGCAGTAGAGCCAGGTTCATATGGCTGGGCTGAGTGTGCCCTTTTCCCTGGATTATTTTACTCATCCATTCCTGTTTTAAATTGACAGTTGAGATTACATTTGTAAATGTCAGTGGAGCTCAAACTGAGGATTCCAATTCAGTCTTATTTTTCAGTATATCTCATTTCTATAGAACTTACTTCTCCCCTTGTCTCATGTTTGTCATCCATCCTGTCCTCAGCTGCCCTGATTGACTGTATTTTAATATCAAGATGAGTTTCTCACTTCTAGCCTAAATCAGCCCAAATCAGTTGTAGCACTCTTTGAATTTGAATGACATTCAAATACAGCTCCTGCTGCATTTGAATGATATTTTAGTTCAAATATCTTTTATATAAACATTTTATAGAATTTTGATCAAACAGGTGAACGTTATTCTGACCTTTTCTTGAATTGCTTTTGCCACGTTTAGTTAACTTTTAGATAAAGATTATTTCTCTAAATTTTAAGTCTACTAACATTCACTGACTGCTAAGTACAAAATTCATTATGTAAATATGTGCAACAGCAAATTCTAAAGTCTGTACTGTTTTAAATACTATTTATTGGATTAAATATTGAACAATGACTTCCAAATCTCAAAATATTTCAAGCTGTGTATTTGGAGCTCTAATTTACTTTTGTTTCTAACTCTTGACATGTATTTTTAAAAATTTGCTCCACATCTGGGAGAACTGAAGGTTTTCCTTACAAGGCAGAGATCTTAAAATCATCTGATTTCTTTATCTGAAGAATTATGCAGATCACAAAATAACAAGGTTAGCAACAACATCTTGGCGTTGGTGGCATATGAATATTGACTACTGATAATTATTCCATGAAAATGTATTGAGTAAATAATGAATACATTCACAGGAGCAATCAACATCCACACTCCAAGATATATCATTAAAATAATGGCCAAAACTGTACAAAGCTTCAATGCAAAAATTGTTTGCCCAACTCCAATGTGTTCCTGCTAGAGATAAAATTTTGTAAAAGATATAGAGTGTACTAGATGAAAACAGAAATTTTCAGTAATTTTCCTCCAATAATGCTTAAAAAAATACCAATCAGTTGCTTATCAGTTTTTCTCATGTCATTACTATTAACAGTTTTGAGAGCTCCTCCAATTACTCCGTATCTCTCCTACTTCCCAGATATGCTTTTTACCCTCTTCAGTCTCTGTGTGTATTTCACACTTATCCCTCACCTCCTAAGGCCAGGTCCTTCATTTTCTCCAGCCAGGCTCCCTGTGAACAGCCCCCCAGATTGCCTTTGTCACTCATCTGGATCTCTGTGTGACCTCATCAGTAAATGCCCTTGGAGTCTTCTTATGTTTTTTCCAGATACGCCTTTTATCTTCTGAACTCTCTTCCCTGAGGTCTCCCTGTGTCTTTGTATAATGTCACCACTTACTCTCCTAGCTGTCTCTACTTTAATCATTGGAGTATCTTGAGATGTCTCCACTCCTTCCTACTACCCTTCCTATTCTTTTTTCTTCTCACTTGTGTTCATACCCACTTCAAGTAAGATTGAGGAGGGGAGTGACTTCAGTCATCTAAATGTCTATGCTAAATACCTTGAATCAACAGAACTGGTTGGCTGGCACAAAACCTACTCACTGAGTGTAGATATGCTTTTTTTTTTTTTTTTTTTTTTTTTTTGATTAACCAGAATACTTCAATAATGTTTTCCGTGTTAGTAAATTAAATGTGCTCAGGAAGCACAAGACAGACACAAAACTGCTCTATGCTTTCCTCAGGATCAACCTGTTCAGGAGACAACTTGCACTACCTTTTGGTTCCACTTGGTCACACGATCCCAGTCTCACATCCTCAGGACCTGTGACATCCAGTCCTTGGGTTAATATATACATATGGGTTAACATGTAACTCACTGTAGCTCCTCCTTTCTAAAAGTATGCCTCTTTCTAAAGTCTTGCTTTAAACAGAAATAGTTCTTTTGTTGTTTTCTCATCTTCCTCAACCCTCGTTTTCAGTCCTGTAATGCCAGCTCTTCTTTCCAGTCCTTTGTAATATCAGCCCTTACAAATTCAGACTTCCAAGCACTCTGGACAAGGACTGATTCTACTTTCTTGAACAGTCCCTCATAAAATGGATACCAGTTCACAGCTGGAGATTGAAAGTCCAACTACATCAGAAGCAGTACAATATAAGTCAAAAATCACAAATTATTAATTTAGCTTTCTGCTCTTTTATGTGAATGCTTAGAACTAGCTGTAATGAGAAGTATTTATCTTTACAAGTTGGTTCAATGTCTTAAAAAATTTGAATGGTACATTTGCCCATAAATTATTTTCTGTTTATATACTTTTCAGCACTAGATAGTCACAATTCACTACCTTAGTGTACATTTGTTCACTTAATGCTACCAATTTTTAGTTTCAAAAGAAGAAAATTTAAGCTCTGGTTTACATAAACAATTCTAATGCCTTGGGTTTAATTCTTTCTTTTTGAAAGAAAGGAATTGTAGAAGTTAAACAAACTTGTTTCGGATCCTAAAATATATTTTCAGTGAAGATTTGTATGAACTATACAAATGTTTTGAACAGAGTATGGGATTATGGTTGGCCAAACCATAAATTTCTCAGCATTCATTTGGAAAAACAAGGAAAAACAAGCAAGATCTTCTCCTCATGTTGGGATACTCTTTGCCAGATCCTTACTGCCAGAGGAACTGCATGGGACCAATGTCTATCTTGCTTTGTCCCACTGTTTTCTGCAGCAGTGTGCCTGAGCACCAGGCTTACCTGATAAATTCGCCAACTTCCCTGTCTAGACAACAATTCAGGGCTTTTACATGCTCTTGTCATAAAAATCCAGCAGCCCTGCTGAATGTCCTTGCTTGCTGACAGCAGATGAAGCACTGAGGGTGTGACTGCAGCTCTGAACCCACCAGCCAGCTCAGCTCTCTTGGCTCTCTCCTGAACTGGGCCATCATACAGAGCCCCTCAGCTGGTGTCTAAACACCAGCTGAGGGGCTGTGTATGATGGCCCCTACACTTCTAAATTTAGAAATCTAAACAAGTGCTATAGCTCTTTCACTGTGCTTAACGCTGGTTGAAGGGATGACAATAATGACATGGGGGCTAGATTTTCCTTGGGGGCTCTCCAATAAAGTCAATAGCATCTGAGCAATCCTTATAAAGTCTGAAGAAAGAGAAGGAATCAGAATCTAGTCAAGACAGGGAACTTGTATATAAAACTCAGAGTTAAATTACTTTTATGCTGCCATTTCCAGGACCCGAAATACTAAAGGAAATTATATTATGTCAATATTGTAGTGTAGAGACAATGGGCACTTTCATTGCTGGGTATGTTAAACAGATCTTCCGGCCCATCTGGATTTTCAGGAGAAATGTGCTGATTCGTTTCAGGTTCATCTTTCATTACTGATTAGTGGTGGAACATTTTTCTTTGTAAAAAAACATACATGAAGGAAATTGTGCTTGGTGGTTTTTTTATATGTACCAGCCAATTCTTTCTCATCTCAGAATAGCTCCAGGTCTTTATAAAAGAAGATTTTGTAACTTACAAAAAACCCCAAACCAACAGAAGGTTAGAGAGTAGATCCTTTGTTTAAAAAACTACACTTTCAAGTTGTGAGAGTTTGCTTCACTAAATCTAGTGCACTGCTCCCTGCAGTTATATCCAGAAGATTTGAAATCCATTAATGGAGCAGATATAAAGGAAGCAGAGGGACAGGAACAGTCACACTGCATAAGTTTAATGATCCATTGTCCTGGTGTTAATCCCAGTCAGCAGCCAAGCCCCATGCAGCCATTCACTCATTCCCCCACCAGCAGAACTGGGGAGAGAATCAGAAGCGTAAAAGCTGGAAAATTCATGGCTTGAGATAAAGACAATTCAATAGGGAAAGCAAAAGCATGCACAGAAACAAAGAAAAACAAAGAATTAATACACTGCTTCCTATGGGTAGGCAGATGATCAGCCGCCTCCAGGAGATCAGGGCCCCATCACATGTAATGGCTGCTTGAGGAGACAAACCCCATCACCCCAAACATCCCCTCTTTTCTTCTTTCCCGCACTTTATATACTGAGCATGATGTCATATGGCCTGAAATATCCTGTCCTGGCTGTGTCTTCTCTCAGACTCCCATTCTCCCCACCTTCCTCACCAGTGTGACAGTACAAAAAGTAGAAAAGGCCTTGGGTCTGTGCAAGCCCTGCTCAGCAACAACAAAAACATCTCAATACTATCAACCCTGTCCTCAGCACAAATCCAGAACACAGCCATACTCATTACTGTGAAGAAAGTTGTTAACTCTACCCCAGCCAAAACCAGCACACCCATCTAGCACTACATTTTGGTTGCATCAGGTGCTGCAGAGAGATGGAATCTCCTAATAGGAAACTGCACACACAGGTTTGAGGGAATTCTTCGTGGAAAAAAGCAGCCTGGCTCTGGCTGATGCCATGGGGCTGGAAGTTGGACACCTGCTCCCTTTTCTCCTATCCCACACAGGTCAATTGTATGTTTTGCTATTGTAGACATGCAATTCCCTTTATCTTTTTTTTTAAATTGATGTTTAGGATTGGACAATATGATAGTGACATCCGCTTTGGCACTATTTGTGCCAAAATAAGCAGTTGATCGGGTTGTGAAGGACTCACATCCAGCAGCCATCCATTCTACCTGCAACCACCCAAGCAGTCAAAGCCCTTCATCCAGATGCCCTCACCTGCCCCTGGAATCACAGGGCTTCCACAACTGGGGCAGCACTGTCAGACCAGCCACAGGCTGGGGCTGGGCAAGGAGCAGCACCTTGACCCCACTGCAGCTGCAGACAGCTGGGGCTCCCTGACAAGGCCTCTTCTGCAAAGATGTGGTGGAGAATGTGAGACTCGTAGTGTTGACAAAGTCCTGTGCAGACAAACTGAGTCTTGGGTAGGGCACTGTTTCAAAAGCCACTTTTTTTAGTAATACCTGTAGGAGCGAGGCATCTTGGAGAGGTTCTTTGGAACCAGAGAGTAAATGCAAATGCTGCCATGGCACAGAGGTCTGAAAGACCTTTGAACAGATAGGCCAAGTGGGCAAGCAGACAAGTCTCAAGAAAACTAGACAAGTCCAGCAATAAAAATAATTTCGTTCCTTTTTGAAAACACAGCACTTTCAACTACTTAAAAACACTGGGTTAGGAATGATTGTACTTGGAGTTGTGCTGGAAAAAACTGTCTGAACAATTAAACTAATTTAGTTTCTGTAAAGAAAAGCTCTGAACCACGTCCGCTATGCATGCTACCCTACTGATTTTTTATTTTTGGTTTGCATCTTGCAAAGCAGTGCATTGAGGTAGAGCTCAATACACAGACTAGTCAGGGTCAAGATTTCTGCAGACCTATTAATTTTTGCTTCAACTCCACTCTTATTTTTCAAATACATGAGTAAATTTGGGAGCCTGAGTTCCTGATGGATTAATATTTCCCCCTCTGCAATTAGACTCTTCTACTTTTAAGGAACAATTCTTTCCCTGGAGTTGCAAACATTTTTCTCACATCTGCAAGCTTCTTCAGGACAAGCAATACAGCATATGCCCAAGTATGCATGCTTTTACAGCATTGTTTAAGAGGTTTGCATACCTAATAAACAGTTTGTCTGACTGTGCTGCTGTGATTTATGAGCCTTTCAGAATTATAAAATTAGAGCAAACTTGTCCCTGCTCAGTTCACTCTTCATCATTATAAATGTACCTTCACAAAGATCAGGTCACTCTCTCCCCACTAAATCACTCCTGTTGCCTAAAACTCAGATATCTGGCCCAAAGGTGACCATTGATTACACCAAAGAGGGTCCAAGTACATTGTTTAGCCAGGTGAGATAGATAGATAGATAGATAGATAGATAGATAGATAGATAGATAGATAGATAGATAGATGGATGACTAACTGCCAGAGGTAGCATAGGCTTCCCTGTGCAACCTAATCATCAATGCTCTACATTGCTCTGGAGCAGCTCATTTTTAAAGCATACAAGGGAAGAGCTCAATCTCTGTCCTAGGCATCAATTGAGATGTCAAAATGTTATTGATTTGAAGATGTTAGGTAAGATATAGGCTAAGCAGAAGAAGAGTACTGGCTACTCCTCAAGTCTTCACAAACTTGGATAAGAAACCACAAGCTTGAAAAGCACACACTAACACCACCCTGTGCAAAGCCCAGGGTGGGACTTCCAAAACATGCTGTGTTTCACAATCCCACCCCTCCTGCTGAGCTTTCCCTAGGTCAAGGATTGGAAACATCCTGGAAGCTGCTCACCCCAAGACATGCTGCCAAGCAGCTTTGTTTTACAATTACCCCATACTAAACCACATTGTAAGATAATTATTTCATTAGTTGGAATGCATGTTGGGACAGAGCAATTTTTGCCCTTTCCTTTTCATCTCCAGTGAGGAACAATATGGGAAGAGACGCAGAGGGAAGAGAAAGCCTTTGAACATCCGTGTCTTTACTTATCTTTAACAGCTCAGAATCCAGAGAAAGTTAGGGAGTTCACTGGCAAGAGTTAAATCATCAACAGATCTGGCCAAGAAATTTACAAGCCTTACTTGATTTATCTTATTCTGTGTGATAAAAGTGCAAGGAGAGTTAAATATACTGGCCTGCTTGATCAGCTATGATCAGGCGTAGCTGTTTCAATAAGTCCAGGGGTCATCCTTTATATCCCCACTCTGAAAGGCAGGTAGGTGATCACTCTGCTTTGCTGTCACTTAAAATAGAGAGAGTTAATCAAACATACTGAAACATTTAATATAAGCAAGCCCAAGGCAATAGACAGGACAAGATTCAAATCTTTCAGAGAAATAGATTGCTGCTGTCTGATGAGGGCTGAAAGATGTAGGATATTTCTAAAGCTAAACAAATGGGACTGAAGAACACAGACTTTTACTATAAAGACTTTTACTATAAAGACAAAAGATCTGGCAATGTGTTATCTATCACCTGCCAAACAAGACCCTGAAATAAATATGTGGTTTCTGAAAAATGAAATAACTTGTTCAGCATGCATGAGCTTCAAGAGAGACACATGTCAAAAATGGAAGTCTTGCTGGGTTTTGTCCAGAAAAGAGGTGCAGTGACAGTTACAGCAGGATCACAGAAAGAATTGAGGGCTTGTTTTAACAGGATAGAGCCCCCTTCAGTGTACTTCCAATGTGTCCCAGTGTGCCCTTCTGGGACATACAGTGGTCTGGTTCAGCACCCAGATCCTACAGAGTGGTCTACATGCACTGATAGCTAATTTTCAGGCATGTGCCTCTTCCACTCACAAGTGAATCTCTTAAAATGAACTCCTACAGCTATTTCTTCCTCCTCTGGTTAATTTATTCTTATCACTATAAAGAACAATTGGCTTGGTGGGCATTGATCTGCAACAGTCATGCATATGGAGAGTTTTGATTAGTAATTGAAGAAGTGTAAATCCAGTGAGCTGTGTAAGGTTTGCAGTGTAACAGGAAAACTTATTAAAGGAAAAGTATCAACTTGATAAATAGTATATTTAGAGTTCCTTTCTCCTCAGTTTATTAAAGCAACCATGACTGGTATGTAATCAGCAGAGGTGGCTCATACAGAATTAAAAATTGAATCCAAACAGGAAAAGATAAATAAAGGAAATGAATCCAAGAATGGTTTCACTTTTAATATTCAGAGACATCATCTGGGCAAATCATCTGGATTATCTTCAGATCAATAATCCCACAATTAAGTGCACAGTCACACAGTATGAAGACTAAAATTAGTAAAATTTAGAGCAATTGATATCTGGGCTTGCTTGTTTCAGTTTTTATTGAAACAGAGACATATAGCTGGTGTTCCTGCTACACACTGTGAGCAAAGCTCATTCTCCAGATAATGCCACTGAGAAATGGATTGAATCCAGTGATTAATTTGACCTATGTGTCACAGCATGCACATGCTTGCACCTGCATGCAAAGGCATAAAACCAAAATGTAGGTTATTTGATATGAGAGTAAAATAATCTGTGGTGGCACTGCTTCAGAGAACAAGAATATTTCATAGCATCACACCCTTCCTTGGTTGTTTATGTGTCTTATCCTGAACCTCACAGCCATTGCAAAGTGTGCACAAATGGTATCTTCTTCTAATCAAAATGGGAGGCGGTTTGCTTTACAGCACAAAAAACAAAGAAGAGGAAGAGAAAGCAGAAGAAGAGGCAGAGAATAGATCTAAGGATCCTGCAGGTGTGTGCCCTACCAAATGGGATTTCCACAGTTCATCTCACAGCTCTGCAATGGCCTCATCCCAGTCCATCAAGGTTAAACTCCCAGACAGCCTGCTTTCTTTGGAGTCTTGTACTGCAGCCTGCCATCCCTGGGCACCAAAAACACCAGACCTGTACTGCTTGGCTCACACAGGGGCTTGCCACAAGCCCACTTGAGACGGATGAAGGGTTCCAGCTCAACAGTACTGATCACAGCAGGGCCAATATGCCCACCAGTTAACAGCAATTTCAGTGCCTTGAGAAACACCAATTTCAGTGCAATACATTTATCAAATTGTTTCAGCAAAGCTTAAGGAAATTAAGTGAGATGGAGTGTTGCATTAACTTCTAGTACACTGATGTGAAGGAACAGCATTTAAAATAGATGTGGCTTATAAAATATTATGTGACAGTAAATAAACATAAATGTCTGGGTTTGGAGATCTAAATGAGGTTTTAAAATGAGCTATTCACACTGGCATTTTGTTTCAGCAAAACTAATATGCTCATTCTCTTCTTAAAAGTCCTAACACACCTCTGAGAACAGAATTTTTCTGCCATTCTGTGTTCCTACCTGGTCTTGGAACAGTACAGCTCTGGGACCTCTGCTCAAACTGCTTGGAGAAGAGCTGTGTGACAGAGAGCTGTGAGGAGGCTTGTCAGGTTTTTTTCGCACTTTGCTTCAGAGTTGATTTTAGCTCACTTCACCTTTGGTGAAATCTCCTGAGCTACACTGCAAACATGCTTATTACTAGCTGTGTACCACACTCACTCTGACCCACAGACTGACTTCCCACTTGCATCTCGGCCCTGACCCATCATCATCAAAATTATGCTCATGTTCAGGACAGCTGGCTGCCCTGCAGATGCTGGGACAATGGAACAAGCTCTGTCTGGCATGTCCTGCCCTGACATTTCCTATGGGGGCTGGCCCTTAGTGTTCCTGGACAAATCCTGGCATCCAGCTTTGTAATTTCTGAGGCAAAAAAAAATCTGTACATCTTGCTTTGAGCATTATGACAACAACGACATGCAAACATCATCACATTTCAGTCCATGTCCTTACAGAACACTCAATTCCTTCTAGTAAAAATATTAGATTTGGGTCCATTATTAAAGATGTTGCACAGGCTTTCATCTTAGAAGTGAAATTTGCTTACTGGCCACTATTCAGCATGTATTTATCATCCTCTGTTACTACAAAATATTCCCAATGCCCAAAACCTATTCCTGATGACAGTTCTCAGCTCTCAGTTCCCTGACAAGCATGTAGACAACTGAATGGAGCAGTGCAAAAAAACCAGAAATATCTTCCTAAGTCTCGCAAGCATGACACATTCTGCTGGTACTTTTTAAATCTTGATGTTTAGTTACCCAAACCAAAAACATATTGCCATGCAGGTGGTGGAGTTATTTTAATAAATTAGCAAGTGTCAAGGGCCAAAGGTGAGTTTGGAGTAACACTGGCAAAGCCATTTAAAACTCTGCCTGGTGACTAAATTTTCCTACTGCTTAGCCTTAAGTTCAAGGGCAAACAATCTTTCAGCAAATGAGCATAATCTGGATTTGCCCCTGCTCATATCAACAGCAACCCTAAACATCTCATGGGGGTTCTGCCCCTACAGGCAACATTGGGGCTGTAAGAAAGATGACAAAGTAGAGTTCTAGCTGAAATCCTGCTCACTTTGTGTCTGTGTGGACGTCACCATGCTCAGAAGAACAAGTCCAATGTGATGACATCTTTGCTGAAACAAGTGAACCAGGGCAAACTGAAGTTGTGCTGTGGTTCTTTCCACTGATTTTCAAGTATGAGTACCCACCCCCACTATTGATAAGAGCCGTCCATGCTCACTACGTTCGAGGTACGTATATGAACTTACTGTGCACGCCCCTGCTTAATTAGCTGCCTACAGGGTGTAGCATGGCTAGTTTATTTCTCCTTTTTCTTCCAGTTTTGACGCTCTTATCCATTGCCTCCTATTCCAAATGACATTTTAAATCCATAGTCTTGAAAAAGATTACTTCTGCTGCACTTGATGCAGCATGGGATGTGGTCTGTCACCAGGGCAAGTCAGCACTTTCACAACAGAGGGTAATAAATAACAGATGGAAAGTGCAATTGGACCCAAATTTTCTTGTGACTCTGTGATTTCTACTATTAAGACTTTGAAATAAGACTTTTTGTCCTGTGAGCCAAGGGAAAAACATAAAACACCTGCATCTTTTCAATAGATTAATATTATTAATATGGTAAACTAGGGGTTTATTAGGCCCCAGACCCTCTAAAACCTTTGGGTTTGGTGAGTAAACCAGAAAATTCTTTCATGGTGGAATATTTTCTGGCATCTCCTTCCAAAGTTAAGACAACATGTTTCAAAAGTATAGTGTCTTGTGATGGCCTGTTTGTTTTGCTTCCAAGGGATTGAGTTTCATCTTGTTCAGTACACAGTAGCTGCTCTCAGAGTGATGGTATCTTCCCTAAGTAGCCTCTAATTAAAGTTGCTTTATAATAATGCATGTGCTCCCAGTTAGGATGGAAGCACTGTTTACAGATTGTCTCTTTCACACAAATTTCCACTGGGGTGCATTTCCTGCCTGGAGCTAATGAAAGAAAATATTTGAGTAGAAATTAACTGGTAAGACTAAGTCTTAATTAATTAAACAGCCCCATAGGAAGGCCAGAGTATGTTTATGCACTGTTGCTTCTCTTTACCAATCGCTTTTACCTTTCTTTTTTTTTTTTTTCCATTTATACTCTTTTTGTAAGAAATTATTTTTATTACTCCTCTTCAAGGTTTTGGTCCTTGCTAGAAAAATTTTGAGGATGTGTTGAGAATAGTTTTTTAATGACATAAGTATCTGGTCATCTGTGTGAAGCCTTCTGCTATGCTCCCAGGAACACAAATGTAACCACCCTGAAAGAGGAGAGAAACAGTGGTTTTCATTTACCATCATGTCTCATGGATTTGGGACAACTCCAAAGTATGACATGAACAGGGAATAACCCATCCCATCCAAACACCACAGATCTTGCTTGCAGATTATGTAGTAAAACAGCAGCATCAGAGAACTCCCAAAGCTGAGAACATCATGAACACAGCCCTGCCTATCTCTGGCATGTCCTTGTTGCCAGGACTTGAAAATGGATTGATACAAAACAGAATGTGATGGCCTGATTTTTTTCTCTGACACATCTTCATTAAGCTCTTGCTGGGGGTCCCCCCCTGCCAGAGCTGAGATCCTCACCCTGCCTGTCAGTGGCTTCCAGAAGCATCACCTGGCCAACTCCAGGGACTTACCTCCCCATAGCTTACAGTAGAGTGTTAGATGATCATATGGGAGAGAAAAGCCCATGTGTGCTATAGTTTCTCTTGTAATTTCCTGTGTGTGCACACCCACAGAGCAAGCACTGTCATTTGAGGTAGAAACTATAGCAGGGCAGAAACAAGCCACCTAAGAAAGTCTAATATGCACCTCTAGAGAAGATTAAGATTTAATCATTTAAGATTAAGATTTTTCATTTAATGAAGGGGTGCAAAATAACACCATAAAAAACTAATTGTTGGAATAATTCACAGTAATTCTTAGCTTTAAAGTCTCCACTGTTTTCATCCAGGCACTAGACTGGACAAAGATCTAGAGAAACATCATTAAACCCTGGCAACAGGAGTCATGCCAGCATGGAAGGGGACCTGACAATATGCAAGGTTCTTTCTGTCTGATATCCATAATTCACTTCAGAAAGCGGTAGGTATCAGCAAGCACTGTCTGTTTCTCAACATATGGCAGTGTTATTTCAAGAACATTGTTTTGCAACCTCTTCATTCTACTTCACAGAAACTTCACCCATGTTCTTAAAAGCTGAGAGAAAGAGCCTGCCAATTACCACATGGACCTTGTAGAATTGCACAATCTTTCCAAAACCAGAGGCCATTTATTATTAAAGCCATCACTCCAGGGCTATCATATATCAACTGAGTGAGCAAATTGGCTGTCATGGTCTAACCCCAGGTAGAACTGGGTCCCACCAGGCCACTTGCTCATTCCTCTGGCAGGATGGGGAATAAAATCAGAAGAGTAAAAGTGAGAAAATGTGAGTTGTGATAAAGACAATTTAATAGAAAAAGCAAAAGCTGCAGGCATAAGCAATGCAAAACAAGGAATTCATTCACCACTTCCTATGGGCAGGCAGTTGTTAAGCCACCTTCAGATAAGCAGGGATCTATCATCTATAACTCATACTTCAGAAGACAGATGATATAGCTTCCAATGTCCCCCCTCCTCCTTTTTCTTCTCCCAACTGTATATGCTGACCATGATGCCATATGGTATAGAATACCCCTGAGACCAGTTAAGGTCAATTGTTCTGCCTGTGCTCCCTCCTGACTCCTTGTGCACCCCCAGCTCACTCATTGGTGAGGTGGGATAAGAGGGAAAAAAAAAAATCCTTGATGCTGTGAAAGCCCAGCTCAGCAATAGCGAAAACAACCTTGGGTTATCAACACTGTTGCCAGCACGAATCCAGAACAGAGCACCACACTACCTACTGTGAAGAAAATCAACTCTATCTCAGCCAAAGCCAGCATATTAGCATTTCACCTAGATGTGCTGGAGGCAATTTTCATACTGAAATGTCTTTCCATGTGTCATGTTCCTTTGTATCTGAAAATGGACAGAGCAATTACTTAAATCAATCACATAAAGTAATTACTTAAATCAATCGCTTTCTTCTTCTTTGAAGAAGAAAAAAAAAACAGGATTCAAAAACAGGATTCTAGGACATTCAGGCAAATTAAATGTGGGACCAAACACAATGTTGCCTGATTCAAACCATATACAGTATCTTATAATTGATGCATTATCATAAGAAGCCCCCCAGTAAAGAGGACAAATTACTGCAATCCATTAGTTTTCATGCCCCTGTGAAAATAACCTGTTTTGCTTTGGGCAGAGCTCTGTCTTCTCCAACTCTTCTTTTTAATACCAACACTGTGAGATGGCCACAGAGCATTTAGTTTAATATTTCTTCTAGAACTTCTGAAGTTTTATTTCCAAGGATGCAACTGTGGGAACACTCTGGTAAATCCTTCCACCTTTTATTCTATAAATTCCATCTCTTATGCCTTGAAGTAAAATTATACCTGCACTTCTGCAACATCTTCTCCTTGAGGATGGCACAGTGACTATTGAATAATATTAAGGAATTATGGTTTTAGTGGCACAGTAGTACAGATAGGATAACAAGGATGTGTTGGGACTAAATATCTTCCACTGCCTCCTTGAGAACGGGGTCAGAGAGGCCAAAACTGTGAATCCCATCCTAGCACTCTACAACATGTACTCTTTACATTTGTTTTAAAGCGTCTACTGCCGTAATGAGAGTCTGGGCTGAAGACCAAGATAATAATTCCACTGATTTCAGTGGGTCTTGGGTTAACCTCTAAAACTGACTGGGTGTTTCAGCTTGATTATACCTGCCATTTGTATCGTGTACTTGAAGTTTTCAAAAGTATGTGCTAGCAATCAGTCTCTTTAGGTATTTTTCTCACAGAAAACATGGTTTGAGGGGTTTCCCCCCTTAATAAAGTATTTCTTTAATAAAGGTAAAATTTTTGTGATATATGGCATTTTTTCTCTTTCCTCTGAATGAAACTCTTTTCTATTTGTATTTATTTAAAGAATTCCTCCTCAGAAATTACTGACAGATAAAAGGCCTTATCAGTGCAAGAAGCTGTATGACACTGAGGAAATTATAGTACAGTAACCCCCCCCCCAAATGTTCAGAACTTTCAAAGATGAAAACAGTGCTACATGCAGTACAGAAATTCAGGGCAACAGTCTAAAATGTTCACCAGTCACCAGAGGACATATAAGTATGTTTGTGTTTTATATAGATATATATAAAACCACCTCTTTAACTAAGAAGCAGTCAGGAAAGTTAGTCATTTAATGTGCATATCTGCCTGCACTTGTACATAACAAACCAAAGGAACACGCAAGGTCTGCTTTTCTGAGTCAAGCCTTAATAAAGGTGTGCCCTGAGCACATCCTCAGGAAGTTGCACTATTACAGAACCCACAGTGGCACTTATTGCTCAACACTGTGGACTTGGGAAAGAGGTCATATGGCCATTGGGTACAAAAATTCATCCAGGAGGGTTCTGAACAGCCCTTTCCTCCCTGGCCAAATACCTCTGTCTCAAAGAAAGCAAGAAGGACTACCTGGCTCTCCTACCCCCTCGACTCATCCTCTTTCCTCCTCCTGCACTGCCATGTTCCCCTCACACAGAACAAAACCATAGTGAAAGGAAAGAAAAATCTCCCTCCCTGACACCCAGGGAGAGAGCCTATGTTAGCTGGAGAAAAGAAAATCTCACCTGTCCCCTGTCATGGCCTGGCATGGCTCAGTAGAATGTTCTGGCACAAAGGATTATTTGCTGCCTCTATCAAGCAAATCACCAACACATATTCCCACTTTCTTACAGTTTCACACAGTCTTCTGACTCTACAGAATGATATCTCATCACTGGTGTGCCAGCCCTCTGACAGAAGGACTCTGATGATGTGGCATGAGCACCACAATTCTCTGCATGGAGCAACAAACCCCAGGACCTGAAGGGCCATCTCCACAAAATATCTGTGCTGAGATTTGTGTTGTTTATTTCAAAATCCATGATGTTCCCCCATCCCAGACAGTTTTCAATTTCAAAAACTGTAACAATGAACAAAATTTGTGGAGCTTTCAATTATATAACAAATGAGAATGTAGTTTCAAAACGTTTCATACACTGACCTAGCCCTACTCCCGCTGCACTCAATGGCAGAGCTCCAATTGACACCAGGAGGAGTAGAATTAGGATGGTGGTAAATTGTTTTGAAAATCAGATGGAAAAAAAAATCTCTGAACCACATCTGCTTTCCCTTTTGCCCTCTCTTCACACATCCACACCCATCTCTTTGTCTCCCTAGCTGTGGTGAAATGATGCACTAATTGGTTCCGCATGGACAAGACCACACAGAGGAAATGATGTTGCCATAATATAATTTAATCAAAATAATTATCAGGTCTGAGTAAACATTTAAATAAAATGACAGAGCAGTCCTTGATAGTTGATGCTTGTTGTAAAATGATTGAAAGCTATGGGTAATTTCAATGCAAGCTGAGTTCCTAGCTTGTTTACCTTTCCATCACATACCTTTTTAATCCTAATTATATGTAATCAACAGTATAAGCAACATGATCCTTTTGTAGTTGACAAATTCTTGGTTACATTTTGCATGTTTTCAGATAAGCACACAAGAAATAATATATAATCTCTGTTGGGGACTCTCCCTGTGTGGAGACACAAGGCTTGACTCCATTTCAGAAGACTGATTTATTATGTTAAATATTATATTAAAATACTACATTAAGACTATACTAAAAGAACAGAGAGATCAGAAGGCTACAACAAGAAAAGAACAGAATAGAATAACAAAATCCTGTGACTGCTCACAGCCTTGGCTGTGATTGGTCATCAATGGAAAACAATCCACATGGACCAATCATGGATGCACCTGTTGCATTCCACAGCAGCAGATAGTAATTGTTTACCTTTCTCTCCTGAGGCTCCTCAGCTTCTCAGGAAAGGAAAAATCCCAGCAAAGGATTTTTCATAATATCATGGCTACAAATCTCTTTCTACCTGAGAGAGCTTTACATCAGGTAGTTACAACTTAGCTCAATTAAAAACATTCTTGAAACAAGTACAGCATCTTTTAGATCCACAAAGCTAATTTAAGGAGCCAGTGGGCATGATTAAGTCAGAAAACAATGAGGGATGGCTAGGAATTAAAATGAAAGACATAGATGAGTGACCTTATTTTTGGCTGGACTTTACCAACAGGGTGTTTCTTCATTACATCAAAATAATAATCCATCTGGGTGTAGAATAAGGCAGATCAGCCCTTTTGCAAAGTGACCAGAAAGGCTGTATTATGTCTGCATCATCCACATGTAGCCTCCTAAAAGAGGGCATGATTTTTGGGGTTTCTGAGCCCTTCTAATCCTCTCCAGTCTTTGGGAGGGTCCAATACACCAGAGAGAAGATGACTTTACTGGAAGGATTAGCTAGACTAACAGGTCGGAAGACTCAGGCTGACTGTATGCCTCCCATACCAATGGATCCAAAAATCTGCCACGGTGCTGGTTGTCCTTCTCAAGTCTGTCAGGCTGCAGTGGCTGCTCCTGCAGAAAAGGTGAGCTGGGACCAGATGTAAGCCTTGCGTGGACCATGTCCTCACCCATGGGAACTGTTCCCCAGGGCTGAACACAGCCTGGGCAGAGACCAGGCTGGTAACAGAGCCCATGGGCAGCCCCAGACATGGTGAGTGCATGAGCCAGTCCAGGGTTCAACCAGAGAGCTCAGCCAGGAAACAGGTCAGAGATAGGCCCTTTCTTTTACTGCTGTCAAGCAGCTCAGAGGAAGTCACCCACAGCTCATAGTGACATTGTGATCCAGACTGAAAATAACTTGACTTGATTATATTTAACAGGTCAATGCTGCATACCTGTGGGAAGAAGTTTCATTTCTTTGGTGACTGAAGGTGTAGGCTAAAAGGTAAACTTCAACCAACTCTCAGGATGTTATCCTGCTCCTTAAAACCTATTTTTTTCACAGGCATGGGTAAAAATGGGTAAGTACTACCAACTCCAATGGTATTTCACTGCTCTTGACAAATGAATTTTGGTAATAATAATCATAATTAACCCTCTGCATGTATGACAGTACATCTTTTTTTTTTACCTTTTGCATCTTGTAATTTGGATGAAGACATAAACAGATTTTCATAGCATCCTTGCCTGTCAAGTACTGTGATCCTGATTCTACAGATGAAGAAACAGCACATTTACCCCAGCAGACTTTAGACAGTGAAACAGACAGTATCCACCTTGATAACCACACATGGGTCTTGTCTACATTAGGCTCATGCAACAGTGAAAGATTTTGGGAAGGATATATGTAAGGAAACCAATTATTTTACCATTTTATTTATTTGGACTGTTCAAAAGGCAGCCTCAACTATTCACCTATAAAAGAGAATATAATCACAATGTCTCATGTCACAATGAGAATCACATTAATAAAAAGTGCAAGTTTTGTGTGCTCAGTTCTATCCTCATACTCCAAACAGCTCTTACTGACTTTTTTCCACTGTGTTGAAAACTCATCTGATTTTTAAGATTTTTTTTTAAATAAAGCTAAAGAATTCATAAGTGATGGGACAATGCACAAAATATGTACCTGTCATAAACTAGTAGTGTAACATAAAAAATCACATATATTTAAACATATTATGAGTAGAATGTATGACCATGGTGAAAACAAATGTAGCTGATATTTAGAGCATAATTCTACTCAAATTTCTATTCAGATGAAACTTTTGCTGTTTATGAAGCTTGAAAAATAAAAATTTAAGGAGCGCATGTTATGAAAGTCTGGTTCTCATTTCTATGTCAGTTTTTCCACATAAATCAATTGTCCAGACTTATTTCCATTGTAATCCCTAGGAGGATTCTTCCACTTCTGGGCCTGTCTTCACTTCTATCTAGCACATATATGACAGAAATAGCTGACTTCTTTTTAAATATCCCATTTCACACTGAGGAGTATAACTGTAGGGTTTGAAAAAGATTGGCCTAAAAGCTGATGCATTTCTTGGTTTGTTTAAGAAAATCCATAGGTTCACTATGCAGAAACAGCTGCAGAAAACCTATTTGATTACTTCAGGAGTTTAAACCTGCTTGTTCCCGACTGGGTCAAAGAAGTTTACAAAAAGATGCTTCCCACTCTGCTATAGCGCCATGGGAAGGTGAGACATATTAATGGATTAATGGATCCAGGAAGTAGCTCGAGTACCCTGGTCCTATCATGTCATCCTCAATTTGTTACTCATCATAAATTGCCTCTAAAAAGGAGAAAGAAAGAAGCTGAGCTGAAGTATCTGGTCCTAGGCCCATCTATCAGAGAGTATTTCTACAGCTCAGTCATGAGCAGATCTGTATGTCAAGAAGGTGAAATCACCAAGACATTAACTCATCCACGAAACCTTGGTACTGTGGGATTAAGCAAATAATAAATTTGACTCAGCCACAACAGTCTCCACTGAAAAAGCAGGTAGATAATAGTGCAAATATTTAATATTACCACAGATATGGCATCTGCCAAAAATGTTTTTACACAAATATAAAGTTCACAGCACCAGGCCAAATCAATAGCCATGAGATTGTGGTATACTGAATGGTGCATTGTCAAGGAGGAAACCCTACAGGTATGATAGTCCCCCCACTGAAAGTGTTTGAGGGAGAGGTTCTCTATTTCTTGCCATTTCTGAGGTTGCAGCCAGGCTCAAGCAACCTAGTTAACCTGCAATTAGTACAGACAGTGAACAGTTATTCATCTGCCTCCATGTAACCCTAATGTGATCATTTAGGTCATGCCCAGAGGAGTCAGTCATGATCACAAGTTCCCTTACTGAGCTCTGTACAGGTGTGCACTATATATGAGCCCTTTCAACACAGATCTCCTTTGCTAAGAAATACATCTGTGACACTTTATTACCCTTCTCTCCAATAAATGTCCTTAACACAATCACTGTGTTTTCTTACCTCTGTGATCTCCATGTGTATGCATCTCAGATACATATTATCTCAGATAATTCTGCATGGATGAGGGCCTGTTCTGTGAACCATTGATGTGCTCTTTAATCCTATTTCAGAAATTATGGGGAATTTGAACAGTGCCTGAAATTTGTGTAGTTACACATTAAAGTGAAAAATGTCACCCAAAAGAAATTATTTGCTGTTATTTATGCAGTTTATTCAATGAATCAATTTATCCTAAATTGTATGTAGCATGCTTTATCTATGCAGATAGGAATTTTACAGGTGGTTTCAGTTATTTTAAATATCAGTTTTGTTTTGTGCATTTGCAATTCAGTTGATCAGTAAGCCAGAAAAGTCCTCATTTTTGTACTAGATTTGTTAGTATTACTGGAACATGTCTTCTGTGGCCTTGCTCTTCCCCATATATATACATTCTTTGATTAGTGTGATGGCACTTCCTTATCTAATTTTCACAGTGTGCTTGATATTTTACCTTTCAATTTTTTTTTTTTCTCTATCTGTGGCTTACTCTCAGTGTGAAAAAAAATAAAGTATTTGCATTACATCAATCTAAGCTACAATTTTCACTTATGAACGAGTAGTCCATTCCATCTGAGTGCAACTGCTCTCAAGACTCAGTGACAACTTGATAGATCAGCTCCATTACCGAATTTGGTGTTTCTTGCATGATCACTCTCACTACCAGCACCATCCTGATATCACCAGATCAAACAGGGCAACAGTCTTTTTTCAAGGAGCAATATATTCTGGCTAGAAATGTAATGCCTATAAGCATAAAAGTGTTTCTACCCCCAGCAGCTGCTTAGGCAGGGGTTAGTACCTTTTCATTTCTTTCAAAAGTGATTCTCCCCTCAAAAAACTTCCTTTTTTTCACTCTCATCCTGATCTAAATCCTTGTGGTTCAACCAGGAAATCATAAATCTTTATTACCTCAGGCACTTCTCTTTCTGCTTTCATCAAGTATTTATTTGTATGCTAATACTTCAGTATCTTAAACCACTGCTAAACAATCTATCATAATAAATGGCACTTCTTTAATGTTATGCCCCTGTTCTGGTACCTTATATCCAGTTTGCTTGTACAGATTGTAAGCTCTTAGCTATTGCATCCAGAATTTTCAAGAGGGATGATGGTATTGCATTTTATTTAAATGGTATGCTCTGTCTCACCCCTCCAAAATGTATGATACATCCCAAGCCTGTGGTCCTGCCCTGAAGCATCATGTATCTGTAATCCCCTTGGCCCAAATCTGATTCCGCGCGCACTTTCAAGCCACCTCTTAAACCGTGCGAGCGAGACCCGTCGCTCTCTTAGCCTTTCCCCTCTCTTAGCCCCTTTTTCTCCCCTCTTGGTCCTTCCCTAGGCTCTCCCTTTCCCTCTCCCCCTCCCTCCCCCTTTCCCCTTCCCGCTCAGTAACCACCATGCTCTCAGGGGTGGGACCCCCAATAAAACATCATCTAATCAGCAGCCTCAAAGCCGTGTGGAGTCTCCTTGCCTGCCTGCTGCTGCCAGCGAACTCACAGCCTAGGGGGCCCTCCGGGGACACCCCGGGGTGCCCCCCCGCAAACGAACTGCTACAAGGGATTGGTTATTTTTGTAGTTTTTAATCTGAAGAGGACTCAGCCTAGAGGTTCACAGTGAGCTATAGCACAGCTCTACCATTATGTCACACCAGGGTGTGTGAAATGTAGTTGATGTCAGTAACTGCCAGGGATAGGTGCAAAGCAGCAACAGATTATTTCCAAAACTAAACAACATAAATGAACTTGCACCTCTTGCTTCCAAATTTGAAACATTTGATGAGGAACTTCCCAGCCTGGGACCACTAACAGCGATGCTCCCCTGATCACAAAGGAAGGGAAGCAAAGGGAGATCTTTAAAAAACATGAGGAATTCATGATCATTTGGAAAAACCAGAGCAATGACCTACCTGCAGCAGGAACTAACAAAAAGAGATGTTTTGCTTCCCCTTCCTCTGCATCTGCAGTCACTATGTTTAAAAGGTCTCTGCTGCCCACCAGCATAAGCACCTCACACAAACAAATATGCCTCTATCACATCACCTTCCCTATCTACTCTATCCTTTCACAGTTTGTCCTCAGTGTGCAGCACTTTGGCAGACCCTGATGGGCACCTTGGCAGGCCTTTGCTCAGTCTCTGGAGAGGACTCCAGTCCTAGTCTTCAACTCCATCATTTAATTCAGCTGTAGATACTTCAGCTTAATGAGTGACACTAATAGGAAGAGGCTGGCAAGAGCTGATTCACCACTGCTGCTAACCTGAGCCATTCTGCAGGCTCCACTTGTCCCCAAAGTTCTTGTCTTTATCAGCATTCAAAGCCATGGCTGAGGTGACATCTGCTCAGACAAGTGCCTTGCTCTGGCTGCAACCATCCTGGCTGTGATGGCTAAGCTCATCTATGGGCTTTGTAACTTCTAATAGCCAAATATATGGGCCTGGCAAAGCATCACTGGGAAGAGCCAGAGCAAGAATTGAAATGAATAACAGGGAGTACAGTCATAAGCCACAGTCTGACATGAGAGCAGAGCTGTTATACCTCTCCCAGATATGGGCTTTGGGTAAGAGAGGGAAGAGAAACAAAGAAATCCTCCAGGAAAGTGCTTGCACCCAGTAGTGACACCTCTCTTACTTGAGATTCTTTTTTCACCACTGGTCATTGCTGGTCAGTCATTTCAGCACTGAGAAACAGCTCCAGCTGGCTCCAAGTGTATTGTGACAAGAGGTCAGGAGAGCATCTCTAAACACATCTCCTTGGTTCTTCCCTGTATTTCTTCTCAGTCCTCTAATGGGACAGGGTGATCTCTCCCTTCAGGAGCTGCAGGCCACAGGGCTTACCTATTAGCATGTTTTTCCTCTGCTTTAGCGTAAGAGTTTGTTTGCCATATAATAAAGATGGAGCTGATTAAAAGCATGTCTGGGCCTGGACTAATAAGTCACCACAACCCTTTGGAATCAGCAGCATTAGACAATCCTCCACACCCCAGGTGAATCTTCTCTTACTGCCATCTCACTGCACTGACATGAATCATAAATCACTTTATGGGTAGACATGCTGATGTACTGCACAATTGTAGAGAGATTCTCCTCTTGGGCCAGATTTTCCCTAGTGAACAGTGCTGGCAGCTCCTGCTGCTAGCAGAGAAAGAAGAATGTGTCACTGCCTCTACTGCAGTGAGGGATGTTGAGCAAGCAACTGCACTGTTGTTGATTTCATGCTGTGTGAGGAGAGGCCATTTGGATGGCCCTGTCCTATCCCTTCCTGCAGGACGGATTTTATCCTGAAAATTCAGTACGGTTTGAAGTTAGAGATCAGGTTTCAGCCCTGTGGCATTTGATCATAGAATTGTACAATATCAGATTGGAAGGGATCCCAAGGTCCAGACCAGGAGCCAGTGTGCAACCCTTTAAGACACTTAGGGAAACCACAGCTGCTTATTGGCAAACACCAACGTGGTTAACCTGTGACCAGTAGTTATTCACACTCCAGGGGCTGGGAAGAGCCCACATGTCTGCATATGGCTTCTGTGTCTCCCTAGGGGTCTCAAGTAAAAAGCAAAGACCATCTCTTCTTGTCTCCGTCTCTCTGGGTGCC
>NW_024524457.1:0-2082 GCF_017590135.1 Pyrgilauda ruficollis
ACAGTGTAGTAGTACAATATGGCTTAACAAATCATTTGATCAACCTTCTACAATCATAGAGTCAACACTTATTTTTCCCCATTTAAGAGCTCACTATCACAAACACGGATTCCTTCCCCAGCCCAGCTGAGGATCCCTCACCCCACACTGACACAGGTGGGAGCTGCCCCGTGCTGAGGACAAAGGGAAGCAGGGCAGGGGGACCCTGGACACCTTCTCCAGCAGCAGCTCTAAGCCATGGGAGGAACCATGACCCTGTGAGCATTCCTGTCCCCAACTGTCCCCAAGGTCACTCAGCCCCTGGCAGACAATTCCTGCACTCAGAGAGGGGAGCTCAGCTCCAGAGATCCCTGCTCTGCCTGAAGAGACACGGGGCCCTGTTTCTGTCCAGACCAGGGCTGTGGCACGATGTGAGACTGGAAAAAATCACCTGTACAAGAACAATGGAGTCTTACCCCATTTTATCCACACAGTGAGCTGCTGAGAGCACTGCGTCTGGGCGAATCAGGAACCCTCCACAGTAACTAGTTTGTGAGTCACTCTTAATTTCTAAATGAGCCATGTAGGGTCTGGAGTGGGGCTTAACTTCCTGTCCACCAATGATCCTTCCTGGAAGAGAGATGGGAAATGTTAATATGAATGTTAAATATAAATGTTAATATGCTGCTGTTTCTTGTCAAGTTTGGGCTGCATGAAAGGAAAGGGTCATGCTCTAATGCCATGTGCCAGTGATCCCAACAACTCTCCTTCCTGGGGCTGTCCAAGGCATTGCTGGGGCACAATGGAGACAAAGACAAGCAGCATCATCTGGGGTCTGACCACCTCTGGCTCGTGATGACTCGAATGCCATCAAAGGCACAGCTCTAATTAGTGCCTCTAATGCCTCACTGGTTGCAGGCACAGGCTGAGCTGGGAGATGAGAGGAGAGAGGGAAGCAGGAGAGGAGAGACAGGAGAGAAGGTGAGGCAGGAACCTTGCCTGAGAGGGACTACTCAGAGTCCACCTTTGCCCTTGCATGTTCCCATCCAGGTCCCATCTCTGTGTACTCACCAGCCCCAGCCCAGGGCAGAAGGACAAAAGCATTTGTGAGCAGAAGGAGCAGCAGCATCTCCCTCCACTGTCCTGATGAGCCAAAGCAGTAGCTGTGGCCAGGCAGGAGACAGGTACAGAACCTCTATGTATGTCATGTGGAGCTGCCACAGGAAACCTCAGCCTGCCTGTGGCCGGGTCATTTACTGCTTTTGTTCTCACAAGCCCCAGACTGTGGCTTGGTGAGGGGCTCATGACACATTCTCTGCATTTTTGTCACAATCTTCTCAAAGAGATGGAGAAGAACTTCTCAAGAAGATGGGGAGATCTGGGCTGGTTCAGAGCATCCATAGTGCACAGGGAGAGGAATGGGGTGTCTGTTGAGTGCAAATCCCATCTGAGATCTTTGGAGAGAGCCCCTGGGACCCTGCATGTGGGCTGCTTCCATCTGGATTTTTTTTCTTTTTGTTTTTTGTTTTCCCCTCATCCTCTGATCACAATGGGGAGAGCTGGCCAGGGCCAGGCAAAGATTCTGGTTTTTATCAGGGGGGCTGGCTGCCATCAGAGATGTCCTTGTGAAATCAGAAATCACCAATCAGGGTCGCTAAGGGACAAGGCCAGTGGGAGCCTCACAGCCTCAACCCTGGTGTTCTAGAGGATCTGACAAGTCCATGGTGATGAGGAACTCTGAGGTCCAGCTGGGAAGTCATTCTGTGAGCTCAGCAGGTGCCCTGGGCAGGTGCAGGGCTGGCTGAGACACAGCTGGAGCTCAGGTGAGGACCAGGCTCAGGGTGTCCCCATGAGAAGGGAGCAGCCCTGCCTGGGGCCTCTCTGAGCCCTCCCTGGCAGCTCTGGCTCAACTCTGGCTCAGTGTTACAGCCTGGAAGGGACTCAGCCCCTGTTCCCCTGACCCTCCTTTGGCTGTGAGCCCAGTGAAACCTCCAGGATGTTCCCAATTCTACCTGGCTTTGATCTAGAGACAGCCCACCAAGAAATCCTCCAGAGCACACTGGCCTTGCACCTTACCCCGTGTTCTAAATAGACCATGAGCTG
>NW_024524458.1:0-2081 GCF_017590135.1 Pyrgilauda ruficollis
GGGCATTTTGGGGAGTTTCACCCGTTTTGGGGCATTTTTCCCCAATTTTTTGGGGGATTTTTCACGATTTTTTGGGGATTTTTCACGGATTTTTTGGGAGTTTTTAAAGGTTTTTTGGCTATTTTACCCCATTTTTTTGTGAATTTTCCCCTTTTTTTGGGCAATTTTCCCCGATTTTTTGGGAAATTTCCCTGATTTTTTGGGAATTTTCCCCAATTTTTTGGCAATTTTCCCCACTCTTTGGGAATTTTCCACAATTTTTTGGAAATTTTCCCCCATTTTTAGGAATTTTCCACAATTTTTTGGAAATTTTCCCCGATTTTTTGGGAATTTTTCCCCCCATTTTTTGGCAATTTTCCCCAATTTTTTGTGAATTTTCCCCTTTTTTGGGCAATTTTCCCCGATTTTTTGGGAAATTTTCCCCCATTTTTTGGCAATTTTCTCCAATTTTTTGTGAAATTTACTCTTTTTTTGGCAATTTTCCCCCATTTTTTGGGAATTTTCCCCAATTTTTTGGAAATTTTCCCCGATGTTTTGGGAATTTTCACCCCATTTTTTGGCAATTTTCTCCAATTTTTTGTGAAATTTACTCTTTTTTTGGCAATTTTCCCCCATTTTTTGGGAATTTTCCCCAATTTTTTGGAAATTTTCCCTGATTTTTTGGGAATTTTCACCCCAGTTTTTGGCAATTTTCTCCAACTTTTTGGCAATTTCCCCCAATTTTTAGGAATTTTCCCCAATTTTTAGGAATTTTCCCCCAGTTTTTAGGAATTTTCCACCATTTTTGGGGAATTTTCCCCCCATTTTTATGGGGAATTTTGCCCCAATTTTTGGAATCCCCTTCCCCCCCCCCTCAATTTTTTGGGAATTTTCCCCAATTTTTAGGAATTTTCCAACATTTTTTGTGAATTTCCCCCCCATTTGTTTGGGGGATTTTCCCCATTTTTTGGGCAATTTTCCCCCAATTTTTGGAATCCCCTCCCCCAAATTTTTTGGGAATTTTCCCCAATTTTTGGGAACTTTCCACAGTTTTGGGAAATTTTTCCGCAATTTTTGGGCAATTTTCCCCACTTTTTTGGGCATTCCCCCCCCTCCCTTTTTTGGGAATTTTTCAGCAATTTTTGGGAATTTTTTCACTTTTTTTTGGTGAATTTTCCTCACTTTTGGGAATTTCCCTCCATTTTTGAAGACTTTTCCACATTTTTTGGGTATTTTTTCAGTTTTTTGGCAATTTTTCCCATTTTTTTGCGAATTTTCCCCAATTCTTTTTGCAATTTCCCCCCATTTTTTGGGAATTTTCCCAATTTTTTGGGATTTTTTTCCCCTTTTTTGGCCATTTAACCCAATTTTTGGGCAATTTCCCCGTTTTTTTGAGAATTTTCCCCATTTTTTTGGCAATTTCCCCCATTTTTTTGGCAATTTTTCCCTTTTATTGGGAATTTCCCCCCATTTTTGGGGAATTTTTCCCCAATTTTTTGGGAACTTTCCCCTTTTTTGGGAATTTTTTCCCCATTTTTTCGAGAATTTTCTGCCTTTTTTGAGCCGTTTTTGGGGTTTCGTTGCATTTTTTTTTTGAGTTTTTCTCTCATTTTTTGGCTTTTTTTCCTGGTTTGTCCCAATTTTGGGGCAATTTTATTTCATATTTTTGGGCAGCCTGGGCTGAAAAACCAAAATTTGGGGAACTTTTGGCTATTTTTATATTTTTTCCAGTTTTTCCCTGCTTTTTTTTGGGTCTTTTTTTCATTTATTTGGGTTTTTCTTTGCTTTTCTAAAGATTTTTTTGGGAAATTTTCTGAATTTTTCAGGATTTTGGGGAATTTTGTTGCTTTTTGGGCAATTTTTGGGCTTTTTAATTTTTCTTTTTTGCTTTATTTAAAATTTTTTCCCTTTTTTTCCCCTTTCCTCCCCATTTTTATTTTCCCTGATAATTTTGGGGCTGGATTTTTTTCCTTTTCATTTTTAATTTTAACTTTTTTTTGGCTTTTTTTGGGTGGTTTTGGAGCTTTTTTTGGAGATTTTTGGGTGGATTTCGGGCACTTTTGGGGTGGTTTCGCCTTTTTTCCTGAGTTTTTGGGGCTTTT
>NW_024524459.1:0-2076 GCF_017590135.1 Pyrgilauda ruficollis
TACCATACATTTATATTTATTGTCCAGATTTACATCTCATCCAATGTGTCAAACATTATTTTTGACCAGGAACTATACAAATTCTGTTCTTTTACTTCATTTGGGAGTACAGCCTTTTTACAGTGCTGCATTTCAAAAAAATCCAAATCAGTGAAAGAGTTGTGAGACTTTTGCAGATTAAGCACAACTTTTGTGCCTCCTCATCGTGGCAGTACTTGTGCAAAGATAAGGCCATCACTGCTCCAGGCTCCATGAATTCAACAGGCACTGCTCAGGCTGGAAATGATCAGTGCTACTGGGGAGCTGTGCTGGCTTGGAAACCAGAGCAGAACTTGGGCAGAAGGATCTCCAAGGTCCTGATTCCTCACTCTCCTCTGAGCAACTTGGAAACTCAGAGGGAGGATGCCTTCCTTTTGCTTTGGTTTTGCCATTTTTTCTCCATTTTGTGCATGCTTTTGTCTTGCCCTTTGTCTCATGGTGGTGTAGGTCACCCTGACAGATCACAGCAGGTGCCCTGCTGGCTGTCAGCCCCCACAGAAATGGGCAAATAATTCACTGACTGAGCAAATCCTTCTCTGTGGTGGGGGTTTTCATGCTGAACTCCCAATTCTCAGAGTTTATTGTAAGGCTTTGCACATTCAAGTACCTTTTTCCTAGCTAGAAAATTAAATTAAAGAAATGGGACTATCATTACAGTTCTGTAAAGGAGTGCTAATAATATCAAATATATAGTTCTTAGGGGGGAAATTCAAATACAGAAGGTGATTAGAGTGGTTTTACTGGCTGGCAGATGAGAAGTCACTGTAAGCTGAACAGCAGGATGTGAGGATTTTGTGGTGAATTAGAAAAACATTTGGCACATTGCTAGAGTTCCTCTCTGTGGTGCTGTGTTATCTCATTTCAAATGTTGTAATTAAAGTTGAACAAACTTGGAATTAATGTAGCTGAGACTTATCTTCCCAAATGCACTCTTAAAATTTTCCTCTGTCCTTGTTTTGCATAGGAGAGGTTGGGAATAGGGAACTGTCCTGAGGCCCTGGAATCTCTGCAGGCTGAGTTCAGAATCAGAGCTGCTGCTCAGGCCTTTGTCACTTGTTTGCCACTCACAGTGGGGCTGGAAGGAGATTGTGGGTTTGGTGATTGTGAATATTCAAAATAGATGAGAAATGCACTTGATGTGAAAGCCGGGGGGGAGAACTGCAGAGAAGCTGCATGTGTACCTTACACTTGTTGTGTAAAATAAGCAGAACAATGTCTGTAATAGAGTTTGATCAGTGGGTGCAGCTGCTTTAAACCTTGGAAGAGGTGAAATCAGAAGGAATTGCTGGCACCTGCCTGTTCAGTCTGTGGAAGGCTTAGCTGAGCAAACCCAGTTTGTCACTCTGGGAGGTGCTGGAGGAATGCTGCTCCTATAAGGAGTCTCCAAAGTAAGGATTTGGAAATCAAAACCAGCAGGACGTTGCTTGGAAAGCTTCTCTTCCAATCTTAGTCAAGTTTTCTCTTGCTGTGCAGGACTGCAAAGCCAGGCCTGGGCCCGGTTCTCTCCGCAGTGCCTTCCATGCAGCTGCTCTGGTGTTTGTTCATGAAATGCACCTGGGGAGTGGGGCTGCTGCAGGCCTGGGCCCTTGGGGCAGTCAGCAGTGGGGGACTGAGCCTCCCTGGCCCTGGGAAGGGCAGCTAATGGCTTCAGCTTCTCCGTGATCAGATGGAGCTCCAAACTGTGCAGCAAGGCCTGACAGAAAGCTGATTTCCCCAGGCTGCTCTGGCTGAATGGATGGCACAGCTCTGCCAGAGGAAGGAGAGTTTGTATTTGTCTTTCATTTCTGTTTGTGTTGGTTTCCTTTCCTCCCTTGCCCTGGGACCAGCCCAAGCAGTTTTGTTCACCAGGGCCTGTGGAGGTTCTCCCCATCTGCTGCTTTGTTCAATGTCTGGTTTTGATCCTCTCAAGGAAGGACAGAATCTGAGTCAGCTCAGGCAGGAGGTGGCACTGCTAAGCATTCCATTCTGCTGATCCTTTCTTGACCCTGAATATTATTTCTCATATTTAGATTATTCAGTTGTATCATATGCTTAAAG
>NW_024524460.1:0-2081 GCF_017590135.1 Pyrgilauda ruficollis
GGGACCCCAAAATCCAGCCCGGGGACCTCAAAAGCCAGACCAGGGACCCCAAAATCCAACCCAGAGACCCCAAAACCCAGCCCGGGGACCCCAAAATCCAGCCCAGGGACCCCCAAATCCAGACCAGGGACCTCAAAATCCAACCCAGAGACCCCAAAATGGCCCCAGAGACCCCAAAACCCAGCCCGGGGACCCCAAAATCCAGCCTGGGGACCCCAAAATCCAGGCCAGAAAACCAAAACTCAAACCACGCCCACCCAAAATCCAGCCCAGGAACCCCAAAATCCAGACCAGGGACCCCAAAATCCAACCCAGAGACCCCAAAATCCAGCCCGGGGACCCCAAAACCCAGACCGGGGACCCCAAAATCCAGGCCAGAAAACCAAAACTC
Organism: Pyrgilauda ruficollis; assembly: GCF_017590135.1. Lineage (NCBI taxonomy): Eukaryota > Metazoa > Chordata > Aves > Passeriformes > Passeridae > Pyrgilauda > Pyrgilauda ruficollis. The sequence continues at coordinate 392 of NW_024524460.1, forward strand.
AAACCACGCCCACCCAAAATCCAGCCCAGGAACCCCAAAATCCAGACCAGGGACCCCAACAGAGAGCTGGTAAATTATGCTCCTCTGCCTAGTTTGAGACCCTGTTTCTGTTTAATTTTTGCTGTTCAGGGAAACCTACACATGTAGTTGTCTGCACATTTCTTCTTTTTAGCTATTTCAGGCAAAGGAGACCTGGGTACAGTGGGAAAATCCTGTCTAGGCTTGGAATTCTTCAGTTGTTGGGAAGACTAACTTCACTCACAAGAGGAATTGCTTCCCCAGCAATTTTTGAAATGGACAGTGAGCCATCTGTCTTATCTGTGTACATTGGTGGAAAACAGGTAAGGCATGAAAATAAATTCCCCCTCAAAAATAGATATTTTTCTTTTTCCCCCAAAGAAAATAGATGGTCCACAGAAATGTACTATCAATTATTCTCTCTTTCCCTTTCTTTTTCCAATAATTTAATTATGCTTTGTGATGTAACAGAGGTGAGCTTCATGGACACTGAACATTGATTCTATATTCCTAAAGAGGAATTGTCACTGTCCTTCCCCAAGACAGTGTCATGGAAACAAGATGTGTTGCAGTGGGAGGCTATTTTTTCAGTATGGATGGTACAGTAGTCCCCAAAAGCCCCTTGCCAGCAGCAGAGTTCAGCTGGCAGCACATCAGGAGGCTCCTAACAGAGGAAGATGATACTGTGGTGCTTGGTGTGATAAACAGCAAAGGGAACGATTATGCTGTGAGGCAGAAGCCCAGCCGGCTCTCTTCCTTGATATTCACATCTTTCTTTGCATGGCATCAGCCAGAGGATAAAGAGATAAAGGCTGAACATTTATTATCTCACTCATCAAAGCTAGTGTTTTATAAAGAGTTGTGCATGAGGCTTTATTTCAGCTGAGAACCATGAGACCAATGAGTGATCCATACTTCTGGAAAACGTTGAGTGAACACTCAGAGTAAGAGAGGATTGTTGGGCAGTCACTGCAGAATTTTTATTTAAAAACAAAGACTTAAAAGGACAGAGGTGCAAACAAAGTAAAAATTCTGGAAATAAATAATTTGTTGAAGGTTTGATCCTGCAGTTCTCAGTTCTAAACCATCTGGGCTAGTAGGAATAGGAGGGATTGGGAAGGGGAACTGGGGGAACTGGGAGGGGATTGGGAAGGGGAACTGGGGGAACTGGGAGGGACTGGGGGGGCTGGGAGGGACTGAGAAAAGGAACTGGGGGAGCTGGGAGGGACTGGGAGGGGAACTGGGGGACCCTTAAGCAGAGATGGCAGCAAACTGGGAACACTGGGAAAATCCCAGTCCTGGCCCCGCCCCTGCCCACACCCTCCCAGTTCAGAAAAGGAACTGGGGGAGCTGGGAGGGGAACTGGGGGACCCTTAAGCAGAGATGGCAGCAAACTGGGAACACTGGGAAAATCCCAGTCCTGGCCCCGCCCCTGCCCACACCCTCCCAGTTCGTACTGGGAACTCCCCAGTTCATACTGGGAATGGGAAATGCCTTCCCACTTCATACTGGGAACTCCCAGTCCATACTGGGATTACTCAACCACTTCCCAGTCCATACTGGGAGCCCCAAATCCCCTCCCAGTTCATACTGGGAACCCCAAATTCTCTCCCAAGTCCATACTGGGAGCCCCAAACCACTTCCCAGTCCATACTGGGAGCTCCCAGTCCCT
>NW_024524461.1:0-156 GCF_017590135.1 Pyrgilauda ruficollis
CATCTCTCGGGGGGCGTGACCGTGATGCTCTGCGCCGTGAACTCCTCGTCGAAGTACCTGGTGTCCACCTCCGACGTCACCTGCGGCCGGAAGGGCGGCACCAGCTGGGGGGGAGGGGCCGCTGGCCAGGTGTGTGCCGGGGGGGGGTCACCTGGG
>NW_024524461.1:1740-2080 GCF_017590135.1 Pyrgilauda ruficollis
CAGGTGTTCCCAGGTGTGCCCAGGTGTGCCCAGGTGTATCCCAGGTGTGCCCAGGTGTGCCCAGGTGTGCCCAGGTGTGCCCAGGTGTGCCCAGGTGTGTCTCACCTCTGTTTAGGATCCTTTTTGAGCAGCCCGGCCAGCAGGGAGCGGCTCTCGGGCCCCAGGGACCGCGGGAAGCGCAGGTACCCCGTGTGTGTGGGTACCCCAGGTGTGCCCAGGTGTGCCCAGGTGTGTCTCACCTCTGTTTAGGATCCTTTTTGAGCAGCCCGGCCAGCAGGGAGCGGCTCTCGGGCCCCAGGGACCTTGGGAATCTCAGGTACCCCGTGTGTGTGGGTACCCC
>NW_024524462.1:0-2080 GCF_017590135.1 Pyrgilauda ruficollis
TTTGGGTCTGGGGGCTCCCGAATTGGGTCTGGGGTCCTGAAGGGGCTCAGGGATCCCGAACTGGGTCTGCACCCTGGAGACCCCTCCCCAAATTAACAACTGGAGACCCCTCCCCAAATTAACAAACCCTGCAGCCCCCTCCCCAAATTAACCTTGCAGCCCCCTCCTCAAATTAACAAACCCTGGAGACCCCTCCCCAAATTAACAAACCCTGGAGACCCCTCCCCAAATTAAAAATCGGGATTTTTTAGGGGTTTTTTTTGTGATTTTTTTGGAGAATTTTGGGGGCTTCACCCCCTGCAGACCCCTCCCCAAATTAAACTGCCCTGCAGCCCCCTCCCCAAGTTAATCACCCCTGGAGACCCCTCCCCAAATTAAAAAATGGGGGTTTTTTGGGTTTTTTTGAGTGTTTTTCTGGTTTTTATGGTGTTTTTGGGGGGGGGTTGGGGTTTTTTTGGGGTTTTGGTGGCTCCGCCCCCCTCAGACCCCTCCCCAAATTCATCAGCCCTGGAGACCCCTCCCCAAATTAAAAATCGGGATTTTTGGAGGTTTTTTGGTGATTTTTTGGTAGATTTTTGGGTTTTTTGGGGGGATTTGGGGGGGATTTGTGGGATTTTAGGTGGGTTTGGGTATTTTGGGGTTTTTGGGGGTTTCTGGGCAGTTTTGGGGTTTTGGGGGGCTCCATCCCCCCCAATTTTGGGGAGGGGTCTCGTCGCTCTCCCCGGGATCCGCCAGGGGGCACCGCCTGCCCGTGGAGTGGGCGTGGTCTGCGCGAGCAGCCCGCCTCTGATTGGTTGCTGCCGGGAAGGGGCGGGGCCTTCAGACCCGGAAGCGGCGCTGGGGAGCGCGGGAGCGGAGCCGAGCGGGGACCCCCGGGAGCCCCAAAATCCCCCAAAATTTGAGGGGGGGGCGCAGGGAATTCGGGCTGTGTTAAGCGGGAGATGAATATTTGGTTTGCATATTCATGAGGTGCTAGCCAATGGCTCCGGGGACGTCCCGAGTGGGGTACGCATGTTTAATTTGCATATTCATAAGGCACCAGCCAATGGCTGCAGAGCCTGTCTGGACGGGTTTTTTTTCTTGTGTAATTTGCATATTCGTGAGGCACCAGCCAATGGCTGCAGAGCCTGTCTGGACGGTATTTGCTTGTTTAATTTGCATATTCATGAGGCGCCAGCCAATGGCTGCAGAGCCTTGCCGGACGTGGTTTGCTTGTTCGATTTACATATTCATGAGGTACCACCCCATGCCTGCAGAGCCGTGCTGGAGTTGGTTATTTAATTTGCATATTAATGAGGAGGCGGGGTCTTAGCGGGGCTTGAGGGGGGTGCGGGCCTCAGGGACCCCCAAAAGTGACCGGGAGCCCCCCAGGCCCGGCCGGGGCCGCGGCCAGAACGGCCCGGAGCGAACGGGGAGGGCCCGAGCGAGCCCGGAGCCGGTCCCGGGCTCGGCCTCGCTCCCGGGGCTGGTCCCGGTCCCGGTCTCGGTCCCGGTCTCGGTCCCAGAGCGCTGCCAGGCCCGGTCCCGGTCTCGGTCCTGGTCCCGGTCCCGGTCCCAGAGCGCTGCCAGTCCCGGTGCTGGTCCCGGTCCCGGTCCCGGTCTCGGTCTCGGTCCCCGTCCCAGAGCGCTGCCAGGCCCGGTGCTGGTCCCGGTCCCGGTCCCGGTCTCGGTCTCGGTCCCCGTCCCAGAGCGCTGCCAGTCCCGGTGCTGGTCCCGATCCCGGTCTCTGTGTCGGTCTCAGTCCTGGAGGGCTCCCGGTCTCGGTCCCGGTCCCCGTCCCAGAGCGCTGCCGGTCCCGGTGCAGGTACCGGGTCGCAGTGTTGGTGCCGGTTCTGGTGCCGGTTTCGGTCTCGTCCCCGTCCGGGTCCCGGTCCCGGTGATTTTTGGGCCCTTTTGGGTGATTTTAAACCAAACCGGGCCGGTTTAGGACCGCGCGTCCGCTTGGCCCCGCCCCTTTCCCCTCATGGTTCCCGCCCTTTCCTTGGCCCCGCCCCTTTCCCCTCACGGTTCCCGCCCTTTCCTTGGCCCCGCCCCTTTCCCCTCACGTCCAGGCGCTCTGGGTTCCTTTGGGTCTGGGGGT
>NW_024524463.1:0-1857 GCF_017590135.1 Pyrgilauda ruficollis
CAGGTGTGATGGGTGTGACAGGTGTGAGATACCTGGGCACGGGTGAGACAGGTGTGACAGGTGTGAGACCTTCCTGCTGCTGCTGGCCCTCAAGGTGAGACAGGTGGGACACACCTGGGCAGGTACAGACAGGTACAGACAGGTGTGGTACACCTGGGCAGGTACAGACAGGTACAGACAGGTGTGGTACACCTGGGCAGGTAAAGACAGGTACAGACAGGAGGTACAGACAGGTACAGACAGGTGGGACACACCTGGGCAGGTACAGACAGGTACAGACAGGTGGGACACACCTGGGCAGGTACAGACAGGTACAGACAGGTGGGACACACCTGGGCAGGTACAGACAGGTACAGACAGGTGTGGTACACCTGGACAGGTACAGACAGGTGGGACACACCTGGGCAGGTACAGACAGGTACAGACAGGTGTGGTACACCTGGGCAGGTACAGGTACAGACAGGTGTGGTACACCTGGACAGGTGACACAAGTGTGACACACCTGGGCAGGTACAGACAGGTGAGACAGGTACAGACAGGTGTGGTACACCTGGGCAGGTACAGCTACAGACAGGTGTGATACACCTGGGCAGGTACAGGTACAGACAGGTACAGACAGGTGTGGTACACCTGGGCAGGTACAGCTACAGACAGGTGTGATACACCTGGGCAGGTACAGGTACAGACAGGTACAGACAGGTGTGGTACACCTGGGCAGGTACAGACAGGTACAGACAGGTACAGACAGGTGTGGCACACCTGGACAGGTACAGGTACAGACAGGTGTGATACACCTGGGCAGGTACAGGTACAGACAGGTACAGACAGGTGTGGTACACCTGGGCAGGTACAGACAGGTACAGACAGGTACAGACAGGTGTGGTACACCTGGAGAGGTGACACAAGTGTGACACACCTGGACAGGTACAGACAGGTGAGACAGGTACAGACAGGTGTGGTACACCTGGGCAGGTACAGCTACAGACAGGTGTGATACACCTGGGCAGGTACAGGTACAGACAGGTGTGATACACCTGGACAGGTACAGACAGGTACAGACAGGTGTGGCACACCTGGGCAGGTACAGGTACAGACAGGTGTGATACACCTGGGCAGGTACAGACAGGTGTGGCACACCTGGGCAGGTGCGCTCAGGTGTGTCACAGGTGTGCCTCTGTGACCCTGGGCGTGTCCCCAATGTCCCCTCCCCTGCCCAGGTGTGCCAGGTGTGCATCCCCCCCACATCCTTCGGTGGGCGTGGCCCTGAGTGCCGCACCTGAGCCAGGTGTGTCACCTGAGCCAGGTGTGTCACCTGTGCCCCGCCAGGTGTGTCACCTGTGCCCTGCCGGGTGTGACCCAGGTGTGTCACCTGTGCCAGGTGTGTCACCTGTGTCCCGCCAGGTGTGTCACCTGTGCCAGGTGTGTCACCTGAGCCAGGTGTGTCACCTGTGCCCCGCCAGGTGTGTCACCTGTGCCAGGTGTGACCCAGGTGTGTCACCAGTGTCCAGGTGTGTCACCTGTGCCCTGCCAGGTGTGACCCAGCTGTGTCACCTGTGCCCAGGTGAGGTACCTGGCAGATCCCATGGTGTGGCACACCTGGACAGGTCAGACAGGTGAGACAGGTGTGAGACACCTGGACAGGTGTGATGGGTGTGACAGGTGTGACACACCTGGGCAGGTACAGACACGTGTGTCTGTGGGTCATTACATGTCTCAGGTGTGCTGTACCTGAGCCAGGTGTGACCCAGGTGTGTCACCTGTGCCCAGGTGAGGTACCTGGCAGATCCCGTGGTGTGGCACACCTGGCACAGGTGATGCCATAGATGGCTGACACACAGCACAGGTGTGCTGTACCTG
>NW_024524464.1:0-2078 GCF_017590135.1 Pyrgilauda ruficollis
CAGCTCAGGACATTCCATGGTTCTACAATTCTGTGACCAATTAGCAATCCAGGTTAATTGTCTGGCGGGGACAGACCCTTCTAGAAGGACCAATTCTACTTGAGCAGTGTCTCCACACCCCCAGGAGCACAGCTGGGACTGGGATGTCCCAGGCAGTGCCAGGTATCCCTCTCTTCCATCAGCATCCTCACCCCCACCAGATCCCATCTCCTCTCTTCAGGGCTTTGCTGACTTGCAGGAATTCCCAGGTGAAACCCAAGGCAACTCCTGCAGCTTTGTGGGAGTGCAGCACCTCACATCCAGCTCATCCCAAGCTTTAGGAAACCCCAGCCTCCTCAGGGATCTCAGTCTGGATTCAAGGATCTGGGACAGGAACCCATGGAGAAGCCCGACCTTGCAGCTCCTCCTTTCAGAGTTGCTCCATCATTGTTCCCGGATATTCCAGTGTCACTCAGCTGTATGCTGGTGGCACAGTTCCAGATTTCTGCAGAGATGCCCAGGCCATGAGCACAAACCACTGCCCCGGTCTGACCATGTATTGGAAAAACCCCTGAGGAAGATTCCTGCCCATTCCTGAAAGTTGGTGCCTCTGGGACAGCGATTCCTCCACATTCACCCCGGGTTTCAAGCCTTTTTTGTGAGGTTGGCTGAGCATCTGCTGGTGATTAAGGGTTTTGTCATCTGGAAAGAGCTGACAATTACCTCCAATTATTCCAACTAGGTCAGGTTCTTCAGCACGAGTTTATGTGATGACTCTTGGCTGGAATTTAGGATTTCAAACTCCAGTGAAGAACAGAATCCACCTCTTCTCTCTCACATTCAGGAAAAAATTCCTTCCATAAATAACAGCTCCTTGTCCCACAGGACCTGACCTGCGTGTCCCTGACCTCCTGTTGTTTCAGGACAACACCCCAGGAACTGCACAACAGGCCTGGTTCTCCAGAAGTGGAAAAGGGAGTGAAGGGAATTTCAGGATGCTCCAGCAATTTCAAGAAGGGATTTCTCATCAAATTTTCCATGTCAAAACTCCCAGCTTCCTTGGAAATGTCCTCTGGGGCCTCAGGTGCCAGGTGAGAGAGTGGGGACTGAGGTTTAGATTCTGTGTGGGCAAAGGATGCCTCATTCCTTTTCCTGGGATCTCCTGTCCTGGACAGGCTCTAATTTCCCACTGGGAACTCCTCATTGTGTGAGCAGCAACCATTTAACAGGGGCTGCACTAAATTTCTTTAAAGATTCCTGCCAATCCCAACTATTCCAGCACTTTTTGAACAGATGAATTTCTCCAGTCCCACAGCAGATTGGGGCTGTCCCCCTTCTCCAGGGAAGGGTTTTTCCAGGTGTCCCTCAAAAGCTCCCAGTTCCCATCCAAGACTCAACGTGCCTGAAAAGCCTCCTCAGGAATCTCCTGCAGAGCAGGAAAAGTGGAGAGAATTGAGCACCCAAAATGCCCTTTGTGGCTCTGCCCGTGCCAGGTTCTGTCCTTGTCACCCTGCCACCCTGCCCAGCACAGGTAGCTCGTGTTCTCCAGCAGGTTTCTGGCAGTGCTTCCCACCAAGATTCCCTTGGGGACAGGAGCATGTCCCACAAACCCCAGCTCAGAGCACACCCCAGGAATGAGATGGTCCAAATGGGACAAACACAACTGGAAAATGTGCTGCACTGCAAGGCCAGGAGATTCCAACTCCTTCTCCCTAATTACATGTGATTGCTTCTTGGCAAGAGCTCAACCTGCCAGAGCAGTGAGGTTTTACAAACATTCACACAGGCATTAGATCATTGTTTGAAGGAGTTATTGGCAGCCCAAATCTGAAGTAAAAACAGAGTTTAAAGCAGACCATATTGACCAGGGTGAAGCTGGCTGCTTTCATGTCTCCTGCTCGTCTCTGGACACCCAGGACCCCATTCATTTCCTGTCACTCCCATCACCATGGCATTCCTGGGGCTGGATGTCACCATCTTGGGGGGTTCTGACTTTGGGGGGTTCTGTCCTTGTTAGGAACACAGGTTTATAGAACCAAGAATCCCAGGATGGTTTGGATTGGACAGGATCTTAAATCCCATCTGGTGCCACCCCTGCC
>NW_024524465.1:0-2078 GCF_017590135.1 Pyrgilauda ruficollis
TCAGGGACCCCCAAAATCCATCAGGGAACCCCAAATTCATCAGGGACCCCCCAAAATGTCAGCGAGCCCCCCCCAGCGGTACTGAGATCCACGGACCCAAAAAACCCGAAATTCGCCCCAAAAGCCGGCCCGGATCCAGCCCCGCCCCCCGCCGACAGCACTGGGGGGGACCCCAAAATCCATCAGGGACCCCCAAATCCATCAGGGACCCCCCCAAAACCAGCTCAGAGGTCCAGGAAACCCCCTGAACCCAAAAACCATTTTAACCCCGTTTTTGTGTATTTTTTCCCGTTTTTTCCCTTTTTTACCCCATTTTTACCCTTGGTTATGGCAGCACTCAGGGCGCTCTTCCCCTGCTCCCAGTTTAACCCCTTTTTTCCCCATTTTTTCCCCATTTTTAACCCTTTTTACCCCATTTTAACCCCATTTTTTCCCATTTTTGTGTATTTTTTCCCGTTTTTTCCCTTTTTTTACCCCATTTTACCCTCAGTTATTGCAGCAGTCAGGGTGCTCTTGCCCTGCTCCCAGTTTAACCCCTTTTTTCCCCATTTTTTCCCCATTTTTAACCCCTTTTTCCCCGTTTTTAACCCCATTTTTCCCGTTTTTCTCTATTTTAACCCCGTTTTTTCCCGTTTTTTCCCTTTTTTGCCCCATTTTTCCCTTGATGATGGCCACAGTCAGGGTGGTTTTACCCTGCTCCCAGTTTAACCCCTTTTTTCCCCATTTTTTTCCCCATTTTTAACCCCTTTTTACCCCATTTTTAACCCGTTTTTTCCCATTTTTGTGTATTTTTTTCCCGTTTTTTGCAGTTTTTACCCCATTTTGCTCCCACCTTTGGTGATGGCAGCGGTCAGGGTGGTTTTACCCTGCTCCCAGTTTAACCCCTTTTTTCCCCATTTTTTCCCCAATTTTTCCCCATTTTTAACCCGTTTTTTCCCATTTTTGTGTATTTTTTTCCCGTTTTTTCCCATTTTTGTGTATTTTTTCCCGTTTTTTCCCTTTTTTACCCCATTTTACCATTACTTAAGGCTGCACTCAGGGTGGTTTTGCCCTGCTCCCAGTTTAACCCCTTTTTTCCCCATTTTTTCCCCATTTTTTCCCCATTTTTAACCCCTTTTAACCCATTTTAACCCCATTTTTTCCCATTTTTGTGTATTTTTTCCCGTTTTTTCCATTTTTTACCCCATTTTACCCTTGGTTATTGCTGCACTCATGGCGCTCTTGCCCTGCTCCCAGTTTAACCCCTTTTTTCCCCATTTTTTTCCCCATTTTTAACCCCTTTTTACCCGTTTTTAACCCATTTTAACCCGTTTTTTCCCGTTTTTTCCCATTTTTCCCTTTTTTACCCCATTTTACCTTTGGTGATTGCAGCAGTCAGGGTGGTCTTGCCGTGGTCCACGTGCCCGATGGTGCCCACGTTCAGGGGGGTTTAACCCCTTTTTACCCATTTTTAACCCATTTTTAACCCGTTTTTTCCCGTTTTTGTGTATTTTTTTCCCGTTTTTTGCTGTTTTTACCCCATTTTAACCCCACCTTTGGTGATGGCGGCGGTCAGGGTGGTCTTGCCGTGGTCCACGTGCCCGATGGTGCCCACGTTCAGGGGGCTTTAACCCCTTTTTACCCGTTTTAACCCCGTTTTTTCCCGTTTTTGTGTATTTTTTTCCCGTTTTTTGCAGTTTTTACCCCATTTTACCCTTGGTGATGGCAGCAGTCAGGGTGGTCTTGCCGTGGTCCACGTGCCCGATGGTGCCCACGTTCAGGTGGGGTTTGTCCCTCACGAAGGCGGCCTTGGCCTTGGGGGGGGCCTGGGGGGGACCCCGAATTGGGGAGGGGTCAGGGGGCCCGAAAACCCCGGGAATGACCCCAAAATCCACCCGGAAATACCCCAAAATCCACCCAGAAATACCCCAAAATCCACCCGGAAATACCCAAAAAATTTACCCAAAAATACCCCCAAAAACCCCAGAAATAACCCCAAAAATCCACCCAAAAAATACCTCCAAAAAAACCCAGAAATACCCCAAAATCCACCCCAAAATTCCCCCCAAAACCCACAGAAATAACCCCAAAATCCACCC
>NW_024524466.1:0-575 GCF_017590135.1 Pyrgilauda ruficollis
CACCACGCCCAGCTGCAGCCGCACGCGCCCGGCGCTCTCGGTGCGCAGCCGGAACCTGTCCCCCGCGGCGGTGGCCGCCACCTCGGGGACGCGCAGCTCGGGTCCCCCTGTCCCCAGCAGCCGCTGCCGCCGCGTGCCCCGCGGCCGCCAGGTGACACAGGTGACGCGGTGGCAGCCGGGCGCGCTGGGCACGTGGCACACGCCGTACCCCGACAGGCCGCGCCGGCCCCATGCGTCCACGTGCCACACCTCGAGGAGCAGCTTGGGCCAGCCTGGGGACAGAGGGGACATTGGGGACATCAGTGGGGACATTGGGGACATCAGTGGGGACATTGGGGACAGCAATGGGGACATTGGGGACATCAATGGGGTAATGGGGACACACCTCGAGGAGCAGCTTGGGCCAGCCTAGGGACAGAGGGGACATCAGTGGGGACATCAGAGGGGACATTGGGGACATCAATGGGGACATCAATGGGGCCACACCTCAAGGTGCAGCTTGGGCCAGCCTGGGGACAGAGGGGACATCAATGGGGACATCAGTGGGGACATCAATGGGGACATCAATGGGGACA
>NW_024524466.1:1258-2078 GCF_017590135.1 Pyrgilauda ruficollis
CTGACCCGGGCGTGGGGGGCGCGGGGCTGGGGGGGCCGCTCTGCTCGGGGCTGGGGGGGCCGGTCTTGGCGGGGGAGGAGGCGCGGGACGAGCGCTTGGAGTCGGCGCTGGGCTCGGGGGCCAGCTCGGGCAGGGACCAGCGGCCGTTGATGTGCTCGAACTCCTGCACCTGGGGGGCACCATGGGCTCAGGGGACCCCAAAAACCCTGAAATCCCCAAACACCCACCCCAAAAACCTGCCCAAGGGACCCTAAAACCTCCCCAGGGCCAGCTCGGGCAGGGACCAGCGGCCGTTGATGTGCTCGAACTCCTGCACCTGGGGGGCACCATGGGCTCAGGGGACCCCAAAAACCCTGAAATCCCCAAACACCCACCCCAAAAACCTGCCCAAGGGACCCTAAAACCTCCCCAGGGCCAGCTCGGGCAGGGACCAGCGGCCGTTGATGTGCTCGAACTCCTGCACCTGGGGGGCACCATGGGCTCAGGGGACCCCAAAAACCCTGAAATCCCCAAAAACCCACCCCAAAAACCTGCCCAAGGGACCCTAAAACCTCCCCACGGCCAGCTCGGGCAGGGACCAGCGGCCGTTGATGTGCTTGAACTCCTGCACCTGAGGGGGCACCATGGGCTCAGGGGACCCCAAAAACCAATCCCAAAGACCCAAAAAACTGACTCAAAACTCCTAAAAACTGACCCCAAAAACCTTAAAAACCAACCCCCAAAACCCCCAGAAAGGGACCCTAAAAGGCTCCCAGAGGAACAGTTTGGGGGGACTCCAAAAACGGAGCCATGAGAGTCCCCAGGTGTCCCCAGGTGTGTC